>NC_080727.1:19730000-19787500 GCF_019097595.1 Hemibagrus wyckioides
AACCTCTGGGGTGAATTTTCCAACCTTTGGGGTGAATTTTCCAACCTCTGGGGTGAATTTTCCAACTTTTGGGGTGAATTTTCCAACCTTTGTGTTGGATTTTTTTGTTTGGGGGGAATTTTCCAACCTTTGCGTTGAATTCTCTAACGTTTGGGGTGAATTTTCTAACGTTTGGGGTGAATTTTCCAACTTTTCTGGTGAATTTTCTAACGTTTGGGGTGAATTTTCCAACCTTTGTGGTGAATTTTCTAACGTTTGGGGTGAATTTTCCAACTTTTCTGGTGAATTTTCCAACCTTTGTGGTGAATGTTCCAACCTTTGTGGTGAATTTTCCGACCTCAGGATCTACAGCAATCCAGACCACGATAAAGCGCTTGCTACGATACATGTACGATACGGCCGAAGGTTTGCAGACGCACGACCGTCACACCAATTTGTGGTTCTTCACCCAAAGACAATCTGTTGAGGAAACACAGTGATGGAAGGACATTCTTGTATGCATCATGTGACATTAGAATTTCCCTTCACCAGAACTAAGTGGCCCACACCTGAAGAGGTTGGAGAGTTCTAATATAATATTAGTCAGTCATTAATCAACCAGAACATGATTAATTTAATTCCTACAGACTTTTCTGGAAGATTGAAGGAACACAAGGAAGTACACTACATCACTGAGCTGTATCTTTCATTTCTTCTCTGGTTTCTGCCTGAGAACTTGCTGGTAGATGGACTGCCTAAAATAAATCACCTCTAGGTGTGTGTGTGTGTGTGTGTGTGTGTGTGTGTGTGTGAACAGACTGGCATCCCATCCTCAGTGTATTTTCACCTTAAGCCCAGTGTCCAAACTGTCATGCTTCTCAGCATTTTAGTGATTAAAGCCGCTCTTAGGTGAAGGGAACTCCACCCTCGAGCCATTTTTTTTCCAACTTGTAACTGGTCAGTCAAGCACATTGGTGTCAAGTGTTTTGACCTATAGGAAACGTTTATATTTCTGGGTTGTCTTGCTTGAAAGACAGCATCTCACCCTGCTAGACATTTTCAAAAATAGACTAGAATTTGTTGTGTGACTTCCGTGATTAAAAATTACTCTTCCACACCCTGACTCTTCACCTAGAGATTAACCCTTAGGAGTCTGTAGGTGTTTTGGGGCCCTGAAGAAGTTCTGACATGTCCTGACATTTGTGTATTTTTCAGTTAGGTATAAACATATAAATGGCTTAAGTCTGATTACACTGTATTCAGCACAAACTGGGCTACAATAATATGTGAGCAGCATGTATGTACAAATTTGTATATTGGAGAAAATAACAGTTATGTGTGATTATTGAAAACAACAACAAAAAAAATAAGTCACTGAAATAAGACCCCAAAACACATTCATAACATTTGTGTACAAGACTTTTGTGACCTGGATCTTGTAGCCTGGAGTTTTTAACTTCAAAATGATGTGACAATCATCCTGCTCACTTATTCACAGAAAACAGTACATTCACTTAAATTTTCGGAGACACTTTTTGTTTAGAAAGGCCATATGCGAGAAGGTGTGAATGATCATGAATAATGCTGTAATTCACACCGGAGAAGACAAAGACTTGCATAATGAGCTGCATAATTACCCTTTTCAGTCAGGTATGTGACTGAGGAAAGTGCTACAAGAAAATAGTTTGAGGACAAAAACATATTTCTTTGTAGTTTATTTAGAATAACTCAAGATTCACTTGCAAGAATCCCAGGAACAGTTCAAGATAAATAAAAAGTGTAAAAACAGACATTCATATACATTCATATACATTCATACATTCATATACATTCATATATATATATATATATATATATATATATATATATATATATATATATATATATATATATATATAATAAAAAAACTGTCCAAAACATACATGCAGGTAAAACTGCAACAGCAAGCCGGTGTCTGGGGGGCGTGGCCTTGTATGTAGATTACCCAGATTGTTTTCCCTGTGAATAGCGTGTGGGTGTGTCCTGCCTCAGGTCATTATCAGATAATGAAGTGCGACAGAAATTCTGTGCCTCTCCTTGGTTTCACACGGATTACATAAACTGAGAATGTTTGTTTTCGATGTGACTTGCATCATTTAAAAGTAGACCCTTTAAGCTTTCTATAGATATATTTCTCATGTCTGTGTGTGCAGTATTCGCGGAGTTTCAGTTATTTTACAAAAGCACAATGTTTTGTGGATATTGTGAGTGTACATAAATAAAAGTAGACCCTTTACAGATTCAAATGATGTACTACACTTATGTGTATGATCAAAAATGACGGAGCATTTTAAGTTCTTTTCACGGTTACCAGAAAAAAATACAAGTGTTCCCACCGGCAGGTTTGCCTACTCCTAAGGGTTAAGATTATGATTGTTATTCCATGACACAGTTCTAAACGTATGATTATGATCCTCCACCCTACTGTATAATGGTTATACGGGTAACTTAGCCTCTGTTGTTAAGCTTCTGGGTTATTGATCAGAGGGTTGGTGGTTCAAGTCGGAAGCCTGCACTGGACTCTTTCAGCTCTGGGGCATCAGGGGATCTGAGTCCAGACCTCCTAACAAGCTTTAAGTAAAATAAATAAAGTAAGCAAATCTGCCATCATGTTATGCGCATGTAACAAATAAAGTGTAGACTGTAGAAAGGAGTGGCTCATTGTTATTCTTGACATTCTTGAAATTCATTCAACATGAATGGGGAAACCTGTTACAGTGGTGTATAAAAAGATTAGCCTGGAAATGAGTTGATTCAAGCATTTAAGGAGTCACTTTAGATCAAATCCCCATATAAATAAACATGCCGGTTTAATTAAAACCGTGCAAAGAGTTCGATTTGCCGAGGTAGCGATTGTAAGAGATGGAGATTTCCACCAACATCCACATTACGATCTGTATCGTTCATTTCATATTTGAGAAAATATTTAAATCTGAGTAGTTTGCTATGATTGTTTCAGACAAACCAATAAACCTAGAGCTTCATTCATACGTTTACTAATAATTCATTATAAGCTGTATAGCTATATGGATCGAGCTAAGCGTGATCTCAAACGCTTCGGTTTGGCTCAGAACTCGTCAAAAACAAAAAAAGTTAAAGTCTCGCAAAAGATTTATTTGAAATTGAAATTGTTTAGACTTCAGAAATGAGTGTGTTTGTCCAAAATGGTTCTCTGAGAAGTTCCAGTTCTTTCACTTCACCTTTAACCCAGCGATGCCAGCAACAAGGCGTGTCAAAGGGAAAGTAAAGAGAAGAAGACTTGGGCTGTGATGAGCAATAAAAACCCTGTACATTTATAACAAGCCTCAACAGATTATCTGTACTCACGCTCCGGTATGCTAACTTTTATATTTACCTCATAGGTAACTACGGCACAGGTTAAAGTGCCATCGTTTATATGACCTCATGTAACTCTTACAAAGGGTTTCAGAAACAAAGTAGGAAGTAACAAAGTAGTTTATTACTGTAATTAAACCTGGGCTGGATTTTATTTATCATGTCTCACTCCACAGTGGTGGTTAACGTGAAGCTCATATGAAAGTAGACACTCAGGACGTTAAGAATTTGTAGTGTTTCAGAAGCATTTCTGTTTTTAACTAGCCTATGGGCAGTGTTTTCATCTAAAAGTTCCAAAAAAAATACAAAACATCCACACAAACGTTTCTATACTTATACTAAATGTTGATATCAAACCCATTTCCGCTCTCTGAGTCGCTCCAAGTGCTTGTTCCTCGAAAAAAAAGCAGCTCAAAGTTTATCTTCAACCAGTAAAATCTGGTGTAAGGTTATCTAACAGAGGGAAAAACACACGTCTAAAACACAGTGAAAGCCAACAGAGTCATTTTAGATCAGACTCACAGCCAGAACATCATTCATTTCAGTTTAAACTGAATGAAAATCCACTCCTCGGGTCAACAAAGGGTTAAATGAGCTTTTCTTGCAGACATTTACTTTAGTTTCTAGAGGATATTTTACACACTACACTCTTTAAAAACGACATAAGTGCACCTTTCATAATCATACAGTCTAAGGGGAAAGTCATGAGCTATTTAGCATCAGATAGTTAAGTACCAGCATCATGGAGTTGATTTTGATCTGATCTGTTGTCAGATGTCACCTAGATGACATCTTGAACCAGACCTAACACCATCCTACCCACTGGATTTATTAAAGCATGGCTAGTTTGTGTAATGTTGGCTAGATAACATTTGACGGATTAGCGATAAAGTTAGCCTTGGTGAAAGAAGAAATAATTCACCATCCGAACCTAGAATCAGCGTGACTTGAGGTGGATGTTGACGGATTTTGACTGGGAAAGAATACAAAGCTGTACTCCGACTGTGATTTATTATCCAAGTAAACACATTTGTTTTTAATCCTTTTGTTTTATTTAAGCGTCTTATCAAATAGATAACACCATTATTAATCACAGTAATGTGTCGATTTTCAGTAAATACTTGGAATCTTAGCAAAGATCCTTAAGGACACCTTACCCTTTCCTAATCGTTTTTTTGTTGTTGTTGTTGTTTTTTCCTTAAGCACTTTTTTATAATCACAGAAAACTCACCGCTCGTATGAGTGAAAGATCCCAAGGCAGTGATACAGAGGACATTTTACAGGAAGTTAAAGTTAAAGTGCTGGTTTGCTGGTGATTTTTCAACTCTACCAAAGGGCACTGTGTTCAGAACTGTTAAGTTTATTTCCAGCTGTGGCACATCTGTGGGCCCTCCCGGAGAGGCACAACTTTTTAAGTGATAATACAGAGAGCACTAGGGAGCAGTAATACACCCAGGCTTTGAATCTGGCAACAAAAGACCTTGTTTTTTTGCCCTGTGAGAATATGAAGAAGCTGAGGATGATAATCTAGATAGCTGAATGGAAGCAGAGCATGATTCTGCTCTGGAAAGGAGATTTATTTAATAACATTAGTAATGAGTTAGCTTTAAGGAAACATGAGTCTTAAAATACATCATTCATTGTGGACCTACATGCTAAGCGGTCACAGTCACCAAAATCAGCTCTGAACTACGTTACCCATCACTCCCTGGATGTCACATGACCATCCCACTGATCAGTCACACTTGACTGATGTTACTCCTCATCAGCACTATTCTGTTTAGGTTTCCGTGTGTTTTCTTTCTCAAGCTTTAGTTGTTGTGTTTTTGTGTTGTTGTTGTGTGTGTCTTTGCTTTAGTTCATGATTATGCTCCATGTTGTCGTGTCATTCGCTGTGCAGTTAGCACTTTAATCAACACTTTATCTGCTCTTGCATCCAGCCTTCCTTACACGAGAGTCAGGTTTCTTTCTGCTTTTGTGTGTTTATTTCATCTTCCGTCTTTCTCTTTTGTGCGGAAAAGCTCTTTGATAGATATTTATGATCTTTTGATACCCTGGGAAACAGGAAACGATACACAAAAAAAAGGCTGAGAATAATGAGACATTTTTTTGATTTTAAAATTTATTTAAGGCATGTTAATACAAGATATATAAACATGATTTTTAAAGAAAATTTGATGTATCTTTAGTTAAACAAATGTGTCATGTGTTTTTGTCAAGACTTGTAAAGCCAGCTACTGCTCCCAGGCAGAGTAACACACTCCGAGGGGGAGATCTCCTCCTCTGCATGCATGAGCTCATGGACGCCTGCGATTGGTTAGAGTCGTGCTGATTGACAAGGCAGAGAGCACGGCATCCCGCCCACACGGTGCTCACAGCCAGTGTTGCTCTCGGTTCTGGATGGTTGTAGCAACCCGGGATCTCGCAATCCGCTTCTCTCTTGCGCCATTTGAAAGCCTCATGTGTAATGTTTGTTTTATTTAGTCATTTCTGCCTATTAGGAGAACCTAATAATTTTGGAGCTGACTGTATTTCCATGATGGAGACATCAGACTTTGTGAGTCTTCGTCCTGAGACCATGGAGTGTGTCTGGATCAAACATTCAAGAACTTTAACTGAGCATCTCCTTATCAGACAGGGTTCCCAGTTGGTTGGACCTCCAGATCCTTTAACTATTTGAAAAGAACCCTTGAATTTGAAGAAAGCTTTTTCTCTTACACTGGCATACAAACATGGTTCCTGTGGTTGAAAATTGCTTTTGTTTTATTCGCTGGACCACGGCTTCATCCGGCTGTTAGTGGAAACCAGTGTTTGTCGGTGGCACCACCCTGTTAGTGGTCACCAGCATCCCAGTGTTTGTAGGCAGAACGGAATTGTCTCACTCACACAGCATGAATGTTTACAGTTCTTCAGTCATCCACATCCGAGTCAATCGTTACTCACGTCTACTTTCTAACCTCATAAATATCCTGATACCGAAGCGATAAAACTTGAAATTCCACTTAAATGTGTTTTGCCCTGCTGGTGCTTTCTCTGTAACTGATACCTTTTTCATTTCCTCGTTGTTCTTGACGCTACATCCACAGCCTCAGCCGTGATTAATCTCATTCTTCGTACCCACCCTACAGAGTACACAGATTTAGGCACAAATTTAGAAATTATACTAAAAGTATGCATTAGCTGGATTAAGGTGTGTTAAGGAATGTGGATCTCCAGGAACAGGTTTTGGTTCGAACATGAGCCATGATTTGTAGATGACTAGAAACATCTAGCACACTCGTACTTACGTACTTCCTAAATTGGAACCAAGAGCGAGGGATGTGTTACGTAATGCGAGGCAGATACACTACCATGTCATACGGCCTACATGTGGTTTCCATTCACGGCTTACGGCATACTCCGTCCAAGCAACCCTCTTTCTCTCCACATGGGAGTTTTAGACTGCAATGTCATTAAAGATCCCCCCTTTTTTGTTTTTTTTTCGAAGAGCCGTTAAAGTGAGCATGCACATGGCCATGCAGTGAACTCGGTTTTAGCGTAGTACAAAGCATCCTAAAAGTATAACATCTTAACCTTGTTCTCTTGTTCCACCCGAGGTTAGAATATTGGCCTTTTCGCTCTACAAATGCAGCTCGTAAACACGTTTTGAGGAATTATGACATGGAAAGAAAAAACCCACAAAGGCACACGGTCTGGCAAAGACATCCGCTTGTCTGAAACTTCCTGGAGGTTCTGCTCCATGCATTCGATTTGCATTTTATTCATTAAAAAAAATTCACTCATTCAGAGCGCTCTGTTTTCAAGCTGAAAATATTTACAGCTGCATTACGAGCGTTCGTCAAGATATTTTTACCCCTTGAACTCCATGAACCCAAAGCTCCAGAAATTACCGTGGAGTACTAGAGTTAGCAGGCTAAATAGGCCTAGCATTAGCTTAAGATATTATCTTAAGCTAACTTATAATAATATAATAAGCTATCTTATTAGCCAAGATATGCCAGGACATCACTCTCAAGCCCACACAGACACTATAAACATACACGGTTCTTCTCAGGACGCTTCGCACGTCCCATCGCTGTCACGTTTTTCTGTGTAATAAACTCTTACAAGCTCTACGTTTTGGTGTGAGCCTTGTTAGCATCAATCTGGCTACGGCTAATCTGCTTGAAAGCCAAGTCATAACACTATAAGGAAGCGAAATTTGGCTCATAAAAATGATTCACGAGGATAGTCACGGACTCCTTTTCTGACCAGTTCAAATAAACTGTTTTATACAGATTGTGTTTACAAAAGAATTTCTTTTTTGTCCAGCTTCTTCCTCTTCGCTAGTAATAAGTGACAACATCATAGAAAAGTGCTGGTTTGCAGGTTTTACTGCATCTCTTATATTATTTTATATTTTTGCTTACAGGTGAATTGTCTAGAGGTCTGGGGCATTAAAATAATTTTTTTATCATGTTTAACATGTTTTCTAAGTAGTAAGAAATACAAAAAATCTTCTATTGCACCTTTAATTTGAGTTGGTTGATTTAAAAAAAAATTTATGAATAAAGAACAGACTCAGCAAAAAAGTTAATCTGAGATAAATAAAATTAAATGGTATTTAATTTGATTAAAAATTAATACCGCTTAGACAACTGCTTATGGTTGCTGGAAACCTGGAGTTGTTTACAGGGGACTCGGGGTACAACAACCTGGACAGGGTGCCAGTCCATCACACACACACACACACACACACACACTAAGGAGATGTCTTTTTCATAGGGAGGAAACCACTGAATCACAGCTAGAGCACACAAAGGTTCGGCGACAGGAATCGAACCCTTGACCCTGTAGTTTCGAGTGTAACCATAACACACTATCATCCATCCGACATCCGTGTGCTCTCTAGGTCACTGCTCTGGGTCAGCGATTTCACAATCTCCACTCTATAAGCCCAGACTTTATTGCCCACTGTGGTTATAGTGTGTATGGATGAGTTGTGACTTCACTTTATCTGTTCCCTAGCTGCTGAGCAGAGCAACACACAGAGGGGGTCCAGAGTCCATTTCTCAACCAGCTTAATACTACACAGATGTGTACAGATGTGAAGTGGGGCTGTTGGTTGATAGGACAACATTATCGGATTATATTCAAATCGGAGGGGGGGGGGGGATGGAACACAAAAACCCTGGACCCGAACCGTATATTAACATATAAAGTTTCTTCAGAACAATAAGTGTATCCTATTCAACTGAACAACCCAGGAGATTCTAGGCCTAAGTTACTACATATATAGATACACTATATTGCCAAAAGTATTCGCTCACCTGCCTTGACTCGCATATAAACTTAAGTGACATCCCATTCCTAATCCATAGGGTTCAATATGACGTTGGTCCACCCTTTGCAGCTATAACAGCTTCAACTCTTCTGGAAAGGCTGTCCACAAGGTTTAGGAGTGTGTTTATGGGAATTTTTGACCATTCTTCCAGAAGCGCATTTGTGAGGTCACACACTGATGTTGGACGAGAAGGCCTGGCTCTCAGTCTCTTCTCTAATTCATCCCAAAGGTGTTCTATCGGGTTGAGGTCAGGACTCTGTGCAGGCCAGTCAAGTTCATCCACACCATACTCTGTCATCCATGTCTTTATGGACCTTGCTTTGTGCACTGGTGCACAGTCATGTTGGAAGAGGAAGGGGCCAGCTCCAAACTGTTCCCACAAAGTTGGGAGCATGGAATTGTCCAAAATGTCTTGGTATGCTGAAGCATTCAGAGTTCCTTTCACTGGAACTAAGGGGCCAAGCCCAGCTCCTGAAAAACAACCCCACACCATAATCCCCCCTCCACCAAACTTTACACTTGGCACAATGCAGTCAGACAAGTACCGTTCTCCTGGCAACCGCCAAACCCAGACTCGTCCATCAGATTGCCAGATGGAGAAGCGCGATTCGTCACTCCAGAGAACGCGTCTCCACTGCTCTAGAGTCCAGTGGCGGCGTGCTTTACACCACTGCATCCGACGCTTTGCATTGCACTTGGTGATGTATGGCTTGGATGCAGCTGCTCGGCCATGGAAACCCATTCCATGAAGCTCTCTGCGCACTGTTCTTGAGCTAATCTGAAGGCCACATGAAGTTTGGAGGTCTGTAGCGATTGACTCTGCAGAAAGTTGGCGACCTCTTCGCACTATGCGCCTCAGCATCCGCTGACCCCGCTCCGTCAGTTTACGTGGCCTACCACTTCGTGGCTGAGTTGCTGTCGTTCCCAAACACTTCCACGTTCTTATAATACAGCTGACAGTTGACTGTGGAATATTTAGGAGCGAGGAAATTTCACGACTGGATTTGTTGCACAGGTGGCATCCTATCACAGTTCCACGCTGGAATTCACTGAGCTCCTGAGAGCGACCCATTCTTTCACAAATGTTTGTAAAAACAGTCTGCATGCCTAGGTGCTTGATTTTATACACCTGTGGCCATGGAAGTGATTGGAACACCTGATTCTGATTATTTGTATGGGTGAGCGAATACTTTTGGCAATATAGTGTATATAGATAGATTGTTTTTCTGTAAGAGCAAGATGAAGAGTAAAAACAGTAGGAGAGCTGAGATTGGGCTTTATGTATTTATCAGAAGCATTATATAATCATTATAATCATACGGCTGTCAGGAGAAGGATTGTGTTTGTCATCATTTGAGTCAGAAGCCAAACCAAACTACTTGTCACTCTGATATTCTTCAGGTGATTTATCAAAGGAGGAGGTGAATATCTGAAGCGAAAATTCAACACGCCTGCGACTGAAGAAACGAAAATGAAATGCGGTAAAACCTGAAATAATACCTGTGTATGATCACGATGTGTGTGTGTGTGTGTGTGTGTGTGTGAGAGAGAGAGAGAGAGACAGTTTAATCTCTGTCATTAATGGGTTGGGTCGATGAAAACAATTCCTAACTACCTAATCAATTCTTCAATCATACACCTTTATTACTTTATAGATGTGTGAATTGTTTACATATACTGATGTCACACTATAGTACATACTAGAACTGTTGATCAAAATAAAGATGGAGTAGTCCTGTCCTAGGACATTTTATATAAACATGATAAGAAGCAGAACAATGACATTTAAAGATAATTTGGTCTGTATTTTTTATTTGTTATCATTGTTGGTTTTTTGTGTTAATTAGAAAATAGACCATACATGGACAATTCTTCAGAGCTTCAACTAGGAGACTACGAGGTGTTTATTTTTATTTCATTTCAAATACAATTGTTATTTGTAACGCACAATTACACAACAATTACACACGGTACGACATGCAGTGCGGTGCTCATCATAAAAATAGAGAAAAAACATTAGTGGTTAGCGCTGTTGCCTTTACAGCACGTAGGTCCTGTGTTCGAATAGGCATGGGCCTTTCTGTGTGCATGCGTAGGTTTACTCCGGTTTCCTCCTACTGTCCAAAAACATGTACATTAGGTTGATTGGATAGGAGTGAGTATGAGTGTGTGTGGTTGTCTGTCTATATGTCTGTGGCCCTGTGACGGACTGGTGACCTGTCCAGGGTGTACCCCTGCCTTTCGTCCAGTGTGTGCTGGGATAGGCTCCAGCAGATCCCCGTGACCCTAATTAGGAATAAAGCGGGTATAGAAAATGGATGGATGGATATATTGGAGTAAAAATCTAGCATATGAATATGGTGATTTCTTTTCATATATGCAAAATTCAGAAGGTTACTTCACGTTTTGTTGTACTTAAGTTAACCCGACGTGATGCTTCTAAGCATTTACTGATTATTACTGCACCTGATTTAAATATACAACTATATTAAATACACAGCACTAGTACAATAGCTTGTCGATGTTTACTTGTATAAAGAGACACTTGAGATTCATGAGTCCATTTTATTTGAGGGGGTTTGTGTAATAGCCCATATGAAAAGCGGCACATCACTGAAGATATTAAAACAATTTTTTTTATTACCCCGTCTCATCTTACAAAATGCTGAAGGTTATTTACTTGGTAATTTAAACAAAATCAGCCGTGATTAAGGGATCAAGTTAACAGGCATTGTTTCAGAAAGTGTAAGAATGAGGAAGTTTAAACCATCCGACGATCAAAAGATTGTTAATTTAGTTCAAGGAAGTCATTAAGACAGCGAAGGTTTTCCCTAACATGACTGAATTCATTTTTTGTTTTAATTTTTTTTATCATCACTTACCTTTTGAGACATCGAGTACAGATAAGCCCAGGAAGACCTTCAACCTGCGTGACCATAAATGGAATGTTTCACTGGAACCAGTAGGGAGTTTTATCTATTGTATCTAATGCTACCAGTATTTTGGTAACCGAGCCAAAACCTACTGCTAAAAATAATATCTTCTTTTTTATTTCCTGGGCAAGTTCTGAGGAATGAGTGAATGTGGTAGTGGCTCTGATTGCTTCAGTTTATATAAACACACACACACACACACACAAACACACACACACACACACACACAGTAGAGATAGCTGACTGATACTGATGACATTTTATCTATGGCAACTTTCTATTCCTGTAGTTACCCCTTGCAGCGGTCACGGTGTCTGAGTGGTTAGTATGTTTGCCTCGTACCTCCAGGGGGTTTGGTCTCTGCCCTTGTGCTGATTCCAGCCCTTGTGCCTCAGGGGTTTTCTCCGGGTGCTATGGTTTCTTTCCTCAACCCCCAAAGACCAAATTGTGAGTGTGTGTGTGTGTGTGTGTGTGTGGTCCAGGGTGTCCCCTGCTGTGATTCCTGAGTCCCCTGGGAAATGCTCCAGGATCCCGGTGACCCTGTCTAAGATAAGCAGTACAGAATGGATGGATGGTTTCCCTTTCTAGCATGACAACATGTCCACAGAATCCCTCAAGATTTATTTTCCGATCCTAATCTGACTACACACCTAATGTGATTATCTAAATCACATTCCGGCAAATATTTATTTATTTATTTACTTATTTACTTTAATTCCGGAATTTTCCACCCTAATAATCCATCCATCCATCCATTTTCTGTACCCGCTTTATTGTTAATTAGAGTCACGGGGGTCTGCTGGAGCCTATCCCAGCACGCATTGGACGAAAGGTAGGGGTACACCCTGGACAGGAAGCCAATCCATCACAGGGCCACACATATAGACAGACAACCACACACACTCACACTCACTCCTATGGGCAATTTAGAATTACCAATCAACCTAATGTACATGTCTCTGGACTGTGGGAGGAAACTGGAATTTAGTATAATTAGTTTATTATCCAATTAAAATACAATGAATCGGTTAATTACAAGTATAATAACTGAATAATAACTACAGCTGTATGATAATAAAGGTTTATTAATTTAACCATCATCAAGATTGACAATATGTATGGATATGTGTCATGGATCTGAATTTTAAAAAGATTTCGTTCTCTAATTTAGATCCAGGGGTTGGTTGGTGGTGTGAGTGGGATGAATTTTCATTGCGGTGGTGTAAATCACAGTCCACCCTTTTTGGCTATTATGGTTACATTCTTTTGGTTATTAGTCATAATTAAAATGAGTAGTTATTACATGTACTGGTATGGAATATAACCCAAGCCTTTATAATACAAAAAAAAGACGTATAAATGATAAAATAATAAATAAAAGGAATTAAATAATTATAATAATGAAAAGTAAGTCATTTAAATCATTTAAATTATGAGTCTTCATTACCATTGCATTAACATACAGGATTTTGGACTGGGTAATGATGTCATGGGCGCGGCCATGCGCGCTGACGTCATCACGCCTCTCCGCCTTCTCATTGTTAAAATGACTTTTGTTTTGTTCATAAATTCCCATGTAAGAGCAAAAAAGTGGGCGTGTCCACCGTTGACATAGAAGCCAGAGGTGGGGCAGTCGCCTCGCGCTTATAAGTTGAACACGGTCGGTGTGTGGGGGTGTGTGTGTGTGTGTGTGTATCTGTGCGTGTGTGTGTGCGCACGGCTGTATATGTGTGTGTCCTTGTGTGTGCGCTAACCAGAAGGGACTTAAAGCAGCGATTTATTTCAACTTTGTTTGAAAAAAGGAGAGCATTACGATGTGTGGTAAGTGTGTGAATATTTCTGTTCATTTTTTAGCTATAGAGGGGGAAAAAAAGAGAAAGATCCGGTTGATGATTGGTGTATTTTATGTCGTCGATTTTTTGGGGGAAATAAATAGAAGAATCAGAGAGGAGAGAGAGAGAGACTTGTCATTAGGATCATCCGTAATTGATATTCATTAAAAGAGTTATTAGTAGAAGAGAATGAATATAGCATTGCGCGTGCTGGGAAGGGATCCGGTTGTGCGCGAGCCGCCAGTCCTGCAAGCTACGTGGCTGCATGAAAAGTCTCCTTGTCTTCCCTTCCGTCATTACTTGCTTGTAAACGACCCTAAAGTCATTTCTAAACCATGTATTACTTCGGATTCGGGTGAAATCCTCGATCCTTTCTCCTTACACTATTAATTCAACATTTGATCCACACCTCAATTTCTGTCCTCGTTTCCTCCTGTTCATTCATCTGCAGCATACCCAGGAAGCACTTTTCACCTGTATCTGATACCTTTAACATTTCCTCCCTCCCTCCCTCCCTCCCTCCTTTTCTCTCAACCTCCCTACAGGGATTTTCGCCTACCTGAACTACAGAGTTCCCCGGACGAGGAAGGAGATCTTCGAGACGCTGGTGAAGGGACTGCAGAGGCTGGAGTACAGAGGTTATGACTCTGCAGGTGAGGCGGCTCCTCCCAGCTCGCTGAATGTCATGGCAGGGTGTTCTGCTCGTAACAGATACGACTCAGAGAGCTGAACAGAGGGTCTGTTTCATGTGCTTTTTGGCAGCAAGGAGCCCCAGGTGCTCCTTTTCGAGAAGTAGTCTGTTTGAGAGGAGATTTAAAGCGAATACTTGAGTGTTTTGGGATTGTTGTTTTTTCCCCCCTGAACCTAATGTGTATCGATTACATTTGCAGAGTGCAAGGAAATTGAGAAATGACCAAGTTGTTTACTACATGCTATAAATGAAACGACAAATTAGAGTACAGATTTAGAGCTTAGATTTTGTGTCTTTCAGTCATGGGTCCATCCTACAAAGCCGCTTAAAATAAACTTTTATTGTCTTTCCTTGCGACTGCCCTTTTTCCATTATGAGCACATTTTTTAGCAAACAGGTTTTACCTTTTTCTTTTTTATCACAGAACAATGCTGATATTCTTGTCCCCTGGTAATTCTCCACAGTGCTACAGAACAGATTGATAAACGCTTATGTATTTCATTATGCTCTGTGTAAATGAACCGACGACTTTTCTGGGGGTTTTTCATTTCTGATCGGTCTGATTGTTTTGGATCAGGTATTGCTGTGGATGGCACTGGGAAACATGACAGAGGATCCATCTGCCTGTTTAAGAAGAAGGGAAAAGTGAAAGCGCTGGACGAGGAGCTGTACAGTAAGTCTCGTGTCTTTTTTTTTTTATTTGTTTTGTTTTTACTAGCTCACCGTCTCCTGATCCGTATTTGTGTCGATTTTTTCTTTTCAGAAAATGATTCGATTGATTTGGATATGGAAATGGACACGCACTTTGGCATCGCTCACACTCGCTGGGCGACCCACGGAGAACCCAGTCCTGTCAACAGCCACCCTCATCGCTCCGACAAGAACAACGGTAACACTCACTAACGCTCTCAAACTCAGACACAACAAAATAAATCCCCAAAACGAACCATTACGTTTTATTATCCCGTAACCTACCCATTACGTTACCTAATAATTAGTAGGAGCGTAACATCTGGATTGGTATCTGACCAGCCATTAGGTAGTCATTTGTTAGGCCATACGACTCGCTGTCATTTAGAAAAGTCTACACATCCTCATCCCCAGCAGATCAGAGCAAACTTAAAAGACGACGGCTGGGCCTCGTCCGGTGCAGATGTGACAGCTGACCTTAGTGAAGAAACAACCAGACAGCAGAAAGAATCCATTAGACAGCCTCGGGGCAGAAGAACCATTTAGAGCTACTGATTTAACATCCCAGACTACTTTCAAACGAGAAGCAGCACTTCTTAATGATCTAAAGCTGTAGCAAATGTACTCTAGGATGGATCAAACATCCCTGAACAGTGGAGCTTGGTGGTGCTGGGGCTTGAACCCTGAGCCTCTGATCAACAACTGAGAGCCTTAACCACTTGAGCCCCAGCAGTTTTTTGACTTAAGAATGAATTTTTACAACAACACAGAAATGTTTATTTAGTGACCATCCCTAACACCTTGCTGATGGTGACTAAATGTTTAGCCATGTCTGAGGGGGGGTGGGTTGGAGGTCAGAGGCCAAGGGATGACATATGAGGGTAGAAAAAAAGGGAAAGCGTAGTGAACAACCCTCTTTTTTTTGACATTTTATGGTTCAAGTTTCCGTAAACCAAATCCATTTCAACAACATATACGAAGGAGGTGGATGTGCAGCCTTAATCCATACCAAGCTTTCATGTTTTCTCTAGGGAAATGTTATAAAGACTTTACGCTACAACAAACTCAGGAAAATCCCTTTAATCCACAAGCGCCATTATGTATTATAAGTATCTGTGCTAACGGTTAGATCTTTTTCATTCGTTGTTTTTATTAGGTTAAAGACAACAATACGTCTCCCTGCTGCACCCACCCATTCGCATATACAGTGTTGATGTGTACAATGGGTGTGAAGGACAAATTAAGTTAATTAAGTAAGGACAGATGTTCTCGCACAACCTGCACAACCTGAGTTCAAAGAACAAATCCAGCAGCGATTAATCTGTAGAACAGCAACGTCGGAAAAGTCATGACGTCATCGCAGGAGAGGGTGTGTCCTGTAATTCCGAGCTGAACCTGACTTTTCTAAAGCCTGCTGCGTTTGTGCCTTTGACATAAATGATGTGGTTGTTCTTTGTGTGTGTGTATGTGTGTGTTGCGTTTTAGTTTATGCGATTAACTTCTGAAAACGAAAAAGTGTCAGTAACACCAGCGCAACGAAGTCAAGCTCTCTGCTCTGACGAGTTAATCATTTCTTTTCCTGTATGAATTAAACGAAGGCAAATGAATGAAAAAGTTTATGATTAATCGTTAGAATTTACAGCTTCATTTTTGGAGCATACTGACCAGGGATTAGAAACCAGGAAGGAACCAACAAGGAAACAAGGAACGTTTCGATCGTTCCAGATTGATAACCTTGTTCTTGTTATCTGGTGAATTACACAGTTTTTTAATATGTATTGGATTATATATATATATATATATATATATAGCTTTCATAGAAAATCTTTCCCCCAAAAAATTCCTGTCCAGAGTTCATCGTTTCTTGCACAGGAACCCATGAGGTCAGATCATCCAAGTCAGAAACTCTGTGTATTTTCTCTAAGCTTTTGTAAGCGACAAATGACAAAGTATAAGAGGGAGGTTCTGATGTTATCGTTATTTACCGTTCTTTTATTACATTTAATCTTCAGAAATGCGTTCTAATTTCGCATGACTAAATCAAGGTGACTAGATTTGCTGTATGATGTGCTAGAAATGCAACAAGGTTCAAAATTATTATTATTATTATTATTATTATTATTATTATTATTATTATTATTATTTAATTATTTTATTTTATTTTATTTTTAAAGACAAACATAGTCTAATTATTATGATAATTCTTCCTGCATTTTAGTTTAATAGAAATTGCTATTTAAATTTCCTTTCATTTCCCTTATTAAAAATGTTTGCTTTTCTCTGTAGAGTTTGTAGTGATCCATAACGGCATCATCACCAACTACAAAGAACTGAAGAAGTATCTGGTGAGCGAATGCTTTCTCTCTCTCTTTCTTTTTTTTTCTTTCTTTATCGATTCAGAGGGAATCTGTTGCAGCAGAGGCTCGAAAAATGAACTAAACATAGAAAAAACCTAGTCTTGAACAAGAAGCCTGATCTTAACGGTGGAAGGAAGCTGTGAAAAAAGTCTGTGAGGGGGAAAAAAAGAAGTACAGATGTAGTAATCATAATTGTTTTTCCTGTGGATAAAATGATGCCAGACTTGGCTCAAAAGCTAAACAGATGACTCCAGCAAGCCATATGGCTCTATCTATCGTTTTAATCCGTTTTCCCCAAACCTCGCATTAGGAGGCTATAGAATCAGAAGACAAACTTGCTATAGGTGTGACTTATCTCACCCGACCGCAAACATGAATGTATTTAGCGTCATTTAATCCTAAGAATTCGTCAGACTTCTCTAAGAAAAAGAAATAATGTGTATTTGCTTGTATGTGTAACCATGGCACTGCCGGATCCCTCCCTTTTGACAGATGTCCAAAGGCTACGAGTTTGAGTCAGAGACAGACACTGAAGTTATCCCCAAGCTGATCAAATATCTTTATGACAACCGTGAGAGCGATCATGTGTCCTTCTCCACCCTGGTGGAGCGTGTCATCCAGCAGCTGGTAAGCAATACGCTTGTGCGTCTGTGGGTGTATGCGCTTGTGTGTGTGTGTGTGTGTGTGTGCGTCTTACTCATGAGTCTTCTGGGACTTTTTGTTCATAATATTGGGAACGAAGTCCAGTTGTTGCTCAGTGTCTGTGTGTGTGTGTGTGTTGGTTTTTTTTTTCTTTAATATGAGGCAAAGATCCATACCAGCCCTTTATTTCAGCAGTGTTATTACCGGGTTTATAGTCTGTTGTATATCTTCGGTTATAATAACTTGTGCCTGATTAAAACCGATGCACATCGAGTCAGCATTTCCTTTCATACAGTCCATGAAAAAAGTCCTCTAAAATATTGTTCAACACTCAAAAGTGCCACTCTTCCCATGGTGTGGTTTTGTCTGCACTGTAATATAATGAAACATGTATAGGTTTATCAGTCATCAGCTCTACCTTTGGACAGGCTTCAGGGCCATAAAATCTTTTCACAAGGTTCCAGAGTCCAGGTATCTAAGTAAACGTCTCCCTGTGAGCGAGAGAACCATGCCACTGTCACCGTCACGTGCCCTTCCTTATCCTCCTGCCCTTCACCTTACCTGGAATCTGATGTTTATCGTTAGTTTATAAAAGAGCTGTTTGACTTTCCCTACTCCTCTTTCCACCTCACTGAAATAGACTTGTCTTGCTTTATTGCTTCACCTATAAAAACAGATTCATTATCTAAATGACACCCGAGCGCCGACTTCTCGGGCGGGCGATGAAATCCGACGAGACGAGAGAAAGGGGGTAATGGTTCGGAGCTGCGTCGAGACTTTGTAGTTTGTGGGTTTTATGGGTCTTTTGTCTTCCTTGTTGCAAGCTGGGTTCTGGGAGGACTCTTTGGCGTTAGAGGGGCCAGAGGGAGGGAGAGAGGAAAAAGAGTTTTGGTCTGAGTAGAAACAGACTGTGACTTCACTGTTCATGTTTCAGCCATTTTTTTTCCTAATGGTTTGTGTGTGTGTGTGTGTGTGTGTGTGTGTGAGAGAGAGAGAGTGTCTGTAAGCTTTACTGGTTTATCCTGAACGATGAATGCCATAATGCATAAACATTTTCATGATATACGATAATCAGATTTGTTGAAAGCAGCAAGAAACGTAACAGAATAGCTTTCTTCAGGAGATTTGTGCGTCGACCGTCGGTCCGATCCCAGCCATCCGTGGCAAAACCCACTGTACTTCACACTCTCCCCTGGCAGTCAGAGAGACGCTCAGAGGCGTCTCTGAGCTCATGTTGGAGGAAGAGGGTAGATAGCACTTCCTGTGATTTGGCTGGAAAACATGCAAGTCTGAAAATATGCAAGTATCGGATTTATGTGTCATAGAAGAAACTTGTGCTAGATTTCCTGCTTCCCTACTTTCTCCAGGGTCTCATAGGGGAGTCAGTTAGCTAGCAGGGAAATCCAGAATAAGAAACAGTTTCAGCTACAGTGGCACAAGTATATATATATTATATTCAGTTTATTCCGTCCTCTACTTTTAACCAGAAGGTTAATTCTTCAGGAATCAAGGCAATTACAATTACCTAAAAAAAGGATAGATAACTAGACTGTAAATTCAGACTTTTAATCTGATGGTGAAACACACTAGCAAAGACTTCAAGTCTTTAACTATGACACAACAATTTATTTTCATAGATCCAAAGCCATACAATGGCCATATGATGCTCATAAATAGGCTTACAGTGGAAAAATGGTTAATATTACTGAGTAAAAATTGTCTTATATATGTATTGAGATCTTGAGAGCTTGAGACGTACTTGCAGTGAATCTTTTAATAATAAATCTTATAATTTAGTTTTAATTTATTATTTAGGCAAAAAGAAATAATAAAAAGTTTTATGATTAATCAGTAGGAATTACAGCTTCATTTTTAATTGCACAAAGGAGCGTTTTAACCAGGGATTAGACACCAGGAAGGAAAACAGAGAACCTTTTTTCATTGAATGTGATCCAGACTACCAACAAAATCGTTTCCAGAGTGATAACATTGTTCTTGTTAACAGGGTGAATTACATTGTTATTGTTATATTATATATTGGATTTTGTATATGGATCTTTCTCCCAAACAAAGTTCATCGCTTCTTACACAGGAACACATGAGGTCCAAGTTCTAAGATTTTGCAAGGGACAAATCACAACGAAGTGTAAGAAGGAGGTTCTGACCTTATAGCTGTTTATAATACTACTTATCAGAAAGGACCTGGGTAACTTTTATAGGTGTGTGTGTGTGCCTTTATAGGTGTGTGTGTGTGTGGTTGAGTGTTTGTGGTTTTCTCTCTCAGTGAATGCACAAGCTCAGCACACAGCACTGATATATTCCTCCTTCCCTCCCTCGGTGCCCACTGTGGCGTCCCTCAGCACCTCCTCACTCCTGCAGGACGTTACACCTAAACACTCCCTAAGAATCTCCCAAGAATCTTCCCTTAGGATTTCTGATCTATGTGAAAGAGTCTCATTTTGAAGGAAGGTGCTAATAACTATCTTTCATTTTGTCTGCAGGAGGGTGCGTTCGCTCTCGTCTTCAAGAGTATTCACTTCCCAGGAGAGGCCGTCGTCACCAGGTCTGTAGAGATACCGTTTCTAAGAAATGCTTAAACCTTGTTCCCTGCTGAATTTATATAAATATATATATATACTATATTGTCACTATATTGCTGTATTGTATTTCCTTTTATGTAGCCAAGCAAACCACAGAAGCTTCGTAAAGTCAGAAAACATTGTGTAATAAAACATTGTGTGTTCTGTCAGCTGGTAATAATTATTCTGCCAGAGGGAAAACCCTGGTTCTGTAAAAAGGAAGGAAAACGCAAATGGTGTGGACCGTAATTGTCCAACCAATCACGAACAAGAGGCGTCTCTAGTTGCCTGTCAATCATCCAGCGATAGAGTTCAGGGCTTGGAGCATTGGGCAGCTTGTGTGTCGGTGTGGAACAAATTATTTTAAATATCACTGACTACATCCTTTAACTCTGTGAAGTCTAGGAAATATTCAGGAAGTGCAATGTAATGATGCAGTGTAGGAAGTAGGAAGTAAGAGTTAATGCAGTGATTCAGTAGTGATGTAACAGTTTGATGGCCTGCTGCTGAACGTGTTCCAAGTGTGTTCAGGATACCGGATCCAGACATCGGAGCACGTCTCACTCGAGCCGGTGTAACCCTTCGGAAACGGCGTAATATTGATTGATACATATGGAAGTGAGCCGAGCGAGACCACGTACAGAGTTAATGGCTCCCATCTGCCTTTGTTTCACTCTGAATGAGCATGCTGTTGGTCAGGGTCATTTGCTTTCTCCAGATCAGGGAATTGTGAGCATCAATGAATGGATAATCTGTCTTCCTCATTAAATAAAAAAAGAAAGAGGGATTCTTTTCACTTTTCACGTTTTCTCTTATAATGTCAATTGCTTCCTGAAACACGTAATTGACAAACCTGCATCGGCAGAATCTGTGTCAAAGAAAGGATTTCTCTATCTGTCTCTCTCTCTCTCTTTCTGTCTCTCTCTCTCTCAATTTCTGTCTTTCCCTCTATCTATCTGTCTTTCCCTCTCTCGCTCTCTCTCTCTCTCTCTCTCTCTCTCTCCCCTCGATCTCTATGTGTATATCTATATTTATCTGTCTCTGTCTCTCTCTATGTCCCTCCCTCTCTCTATCTGTGT
This sequence comes from Hemibagrus wyckioides, assembly GCF_019097595.1. Classification (NCBI taxonomy): domain Eukaryota; kingdom Metazoa; phylum Chordata; class Actinopteri; order Siluriformes; family Bagridae; genus Hemibagrus; species Hemibagrus wyckioides. The sequence goes on from NC_080727.1 coordinate 19,751,481, forward strand.
CAAAGAAAGGATTTCTCAAACTGTTTCTCTCTCTCTTTCTGTCTCTCTCTCAATTTCTGTCTTTCCCTCTCTCAGTCTCAATATCTCTCTCTCTCTCTCTCTCTCTCTCTCTCTATCTCTCTCTCTGTCCCTCCCTCGCTATCTTTGTCTCTCTCTCTCTCTGTCTCCCCCCTCGATCTCTCTCTCTGTCTCTCTCTCTCTCTGTCTCTCCCTCTCTCTGCCTCTCCCTCTCTATCTATCTCTCTCTCTCTGTCTCTCTCTCTCTCTCTCTCCACTTTCTTTCTTGGGAAAGCTCTCTCCTCACTATTCTCTTCCTATCTGCATAAGCCTGCTGTCATTTGACTTCATTTGAATGAACATCTCACTCAGCCAGTTTAGAAATCTCTGCATTCTTTTCAGCGTTCGTCTCTTCGCCCCGAATTACAGCGGCTTACAGATTGGCAGACGTGATTTATACTTCTGAATTCACTTTTAATCCAAATCCACACCTGTTCAAACAAGGCAGAGTGTGAGAAAAAGTGAGAGCAGGAAGCGTGTGATTGATGGTTAGACACATGTCACCACACAGCCACGTTACTAAGAAAACTACATTTATCAGGTGTCGTGTTTCCTTTTGTCTCGCTCCGGCAGCAAGGATGTGAACACGGATGTTAGCAAATGCTGAATCAGACAGTTTGTAGATTTTAGTAAATCAGAATCTCAGGAGCTCCAGAACTTTCTAATATCTTGAAGAAGAAGAAACTTGAGCCTGTTTTCATGTGCAGAAAGTCTTAGTCTTAGTCATAGTGACAAGATATTAAGAAAATCATTAGAAATGTGGGCGTTTCCCCCCAGAAGATCCTAGTAAACTTTAACCCTTAAAAGAGCTCTTTTAAATGGCAAAAAGTGTTAGGATTAGAGAGGAGGACTTGTTTGTGACTGATCATGTGTGTGTGTGTGTGTGTGTGATTAGGGTTAAATAGGTCAAGTTAGGCCTGGAATGCTTATAATGGACCCTTTTTTTTATTGGACAACCAATCACAGTCTTTAAAAGAATGTTATACCTAGCAATGAGCTTAGCCCCACCTCCTATCCAAGGCAACGTTTTTGTCTTTTCCTTGCTCAGAGTTGCTCCGCTCCTGAATCGTTCTTGAGCTAAGATTCCTAATAAATCCAAATTACGAACTCTGTGAGACGATTCTTTAAATACGGGCCCAAATTTAAGACTCCGCAAACAAAGAAAAATCTTCTTCTTTCGGCTTTTTCCTTCAGGGGTCGCCACAACGAATCATCTTTCTCCACCTATCCCTATCTTCTGCATCCTCAACACTTACACCCACTAGCTTCATATCCTCATTTATTACATCCATACACCTCCTCTTTGGCCTTCCTCTTCGCCTCCTGTCTGGCAGCTCTATGTCCAACATTCTCCTAGCGATATACTCATTCTCCCTCCTCTGATCATGTCCAAAACATCTTAATCTGGCCTCTCCCTAACTTCGTCCAACATGAGCTGTCCCTCTGATGTACTCGTTCCTAATCCTGTCCAACCTCCAAAAGAGAACCTCAACATCTTACTCATTGTGAAAAATGTACTGCTCTAAATATCTATCAAAAGGATCACAGTTTTGTGTAAATACACACCATTACAGATTCCAAGCAATTGTGTGTTTACTGTTAACTGTTACTGTGTTTCTTTCACAGTAATTAGTGTGATTAGTTTCTAGAATATCAGCTTCGGCTTAAGAAGGATCTGTTAATGAGGGCCTGCAGTCGGCTTATTCCTTTCTCCTCCTTCTGATGGGTGATACTTTGTGACTTGGAGATCACACGGAATTTTCCACTGAGAAAATCGGAGAAATTTCTGTTTTTTTTCTGCCTCCTAGGAGAGGAAGTCCTCTGCTCATCGGGATCCGGAGCCAGTACAAGCTTTCCACTGAGCAGATTCCCATTCAGTACAACGGTGAGCCCTATAAACACACACACACACACATCCACAACGACTGCTCACCAAACCTGTTTCACTTAAATGCTCCGTTTAATGCATTGTCCTCTTCATTCCCACCCACGGCAAAAGGCTTAGTTTGACGTGACGTGAAGTCACGAAAGCAGCGCCGGAACAGTACAAGCATGTTACACTGCAGGACCTAGAAAAAAACTTGAGATCAGACGCATTAAGAATTTCGACACAGAGACACAAATAGAAGCAAAATAACAATTTTAGGATGATGGCGCTTCTGGCTGTTTTCGGCTTTCTGGGAGATTTTGTGACAGAGTGCATGAGCAAGGCTGAGTGTCGAAACTTCGAGATTAGGAACGCACAACCAGAAAATCTTCCAGAGATTAAATGATACAGATTCATGGCTTAATTTGATTCCTAAATATCATTCGGATTATGAGTTTTTCTTTCCTCATTTCTGGGAAAGGTGTCAAATCACACCTACACTTTAAACCATACATCAATGCCCTGGCTGCACTTCCTGTACACATGACTCTTAAGCTTATATTTACCGTACACTCCTGTCATTCTGCCATAATAGCATGAACAGTTCAGTTCAGTCTCCTGGATACTGATATCTGAGGCATTGTCAGGGCTCGAGCTCACAATCTCTGGATTTTGGCCGAGCTTTTGAGGTGTTTGTTAAAGGAGAGGAGTAAAAGGTAAATAGTGAGACATGTACTCCTTGATTACACGGACCGGCTGCATGGTGTTTGTGTAGCAAACACTTTATATTTGGCATAGAAACACTCGTACGTGTGTATTTAAAGCAAGAAAGAAATTCAAAGTCCACATATTACCTGACTCACCTTCTGATGCTCTTACACTAAAAGGTTACTCTAAATAGCTCATCATTTTTCGTATTTTTAATCATTTTGACTTTTTTTTATTTCCAGGAGAATCAAGAAATGTTCAGAATAAAAACTTAATCAACAAGGGGGACAACAGCAATGCCCTGCACTCTGTGAATGACCAGATGGCTGTGGAGTTTTACTTCGCCTCTGATGCCAGGTGACACACACACACACACATACGAGGTCATGAGTTAGGAGTCTCTCAGTGTACATAGCTAGAATAACTTGAAGAAGAGCTTTGCCCTTGAAATTCCGTCTTAAACTAATATATATATAAGTATATATAAGTATATATATATAAGAAGCTCAGTGCTGCCTCCGTGTGGACACCAAATATTACTGCAACTTATCGCCACTTCTCTCTTTCCGGCTTAGTTTGAACTGTATTGTCGAATCAGTTGCAATAACATGTTTCTGTTTGTCTCTCTCGCTCCCTCTCTCTCTGTCTGCCTCTCTCTCTGTCTGCCTCTCTCTCTCTGTCTGCCTCTCTTTCTGTCTGTCTGTCTCTTTTGCTTCCGGTCTGTGTTTCTCTCTCTCTCTCTCTCTCTCTCTCTCTCTGGTCCTCAGTGCCATCATTGAACACACCAATAAGGTGATCTACCTGGAGGATGATGACATAGCGGCAGTGGCGGAGGGGAAGCTGTCTGTGCACCGCATGAACCGCAGCGCTGGGGAAGACCCTGTCCGAGTCATCCAGACCCTGCAGATGGAGCTACAGCAGATTATGAAAGGTCTGCAACACACACAGACACACACACACCATTTTATTTTCATCGCATTTTTAACAAATCCATTGTCTAAAACTGCTGCTGATTTTATGTTCACAGTGTTTCAGTAACTCGTACAAGGTCGCATTCACACCCGCAGTGTCGCATTCACACCTGCAGTGACACATTAACATAAAATTATCAACCAGTTGTTCCGCCACACAAAGCCCTACATCTAATGGATTATTCACTTTAATAATTAATCTAAAGGATCAAAATATCAGGGCAAAATATCCTGTACTGACCGTCCAGTTTAATAGAAACACCTGTACATCTGATCAGTTATCCAGCAATCTTTAGCCAATCAGGTAGCAGCAGTGAAATCTCACATCAGAATGGAGGAAATTGTAATGTCCTGGACTTGGTGATGCTAGATTGGCTTGCTGGAGTATTGAGAAAGATTGAGAAATATTCTGTGATCAGCAGTTCTGTAGGAAGAACTGAACTGAGAGAGAAAGATGAGATGAGAGAGCTCAGATAGGAAAAGTCAGATAGGTTCAGTAACTCTGTACAGCCGTGGCGATCAGACACAGACACATTTCTTTAATTGTAAATTTCAAAATACTGTATAAAACTGTGTATGTTAAAGATCTAGAACAAATAAACACAATGTCACGCATGTAGCATGTGTCTTGCTCACTCCTGGCTCCATTAAATCTCTTCTTTACGCTTATGCTAGCTCTCGTGCTTTTTTACCTTCCAGGCAACTTCAAAGCCTTCATGCAGAAGGAAATCTTCGAGCAGCCCGAGTCTATCTTCAACACCATGAGAGGCCGGATCTGCTTCGACACAAGCACAGGTGGAGTCTGAACCCCGGTCACCTCCAGCTGTGAAGCAGCACTCACACTGCACTTCCTATCTAAAGCGCCTCATACAAACAGACACCGTTCTCTTAAACCTCAAACCTTTTTCAAATCCGTCGCAGGAAATATTTAGATTTCAGACAAGAGGTGGTAGAGACAGGATTCTTGCTAACCCATGCATTTGTGTGTGTGTGTGTGTGTGTGTGTGCAGTGGTGCTCGGTGGTTTAAAGGATCATCTGAAGGAGATCAAGAGATGCCGCCGCCTCATTATCATCGGCTGTGGCACCAGCTTTCACGCAGGAGTCGCAGTAAGTTCAGTCATTTGCACTTGCACGCGGATTCATGCGTATTTTCTGATCAATCTGGCATCTGTAACGCTCCTGTGTGTGTTCAGACACGCCAGATCCTGGAGGAACTAACAGAGCTGCCCGTCATGGTGGAGCTGGCCAGCGACTTCCTGGACCGTACCACTCCGGTCTACAGGGATGACGTTTGCTTTTTTATCAGTCAATCAGGTACAGCACTTCACCTTGCACTGACTGTACTTCCTTATCGAATTACTTTAAAGGAACAGTTCAGTCCAAAACCTTTATTCCAACAGTGTCTGACTTTCTTGTATGTTGTTAGTTATTCTATATTGTTCCTCCTTAAACTTTGTCATTACCATTCCCATTATCAATGCCAAAAAGGCAATTCTATAAAACCCTCATTTAAGAACAAAGCTTCTGACGGATTTTGGAAATTCACAGTGAACTCTATGGTCTGTATTATAGATTTAACCAATGAGTGTGTCCTGGGCTAAAGCAAATATACCTAATGTAGTGTAGTGTATTATTTATTCACGGCGAGCAGCCATGTCGGTTTGACGTGTGCTGACAGACGTCTTCCCGACTTTCCTAGTAGTTAATTAGTTTCTCCTTGTGGGAAATAGTAAGTTACAAGCTTTTATTGAAAGAAATGTTTTGGGGTTTAGGTAGAGATTTACACTGATCAGCCACAACATTATGAGCACTTAGAGGTGGAGCGAATAACACTGATGATCTCCTCATCATGGCACCTGTTAGTGGGTGGGATATATTAGGCAGCAAGTGAACATTTTGTCCTCAAAGTTGATGTGTTAGAAGCAGGAAAAATGGACAAGCGTAAGGATTTGAGCGAGTTTGACGAAGGGCCAAATTGTGATGGATAGACCACTGGATCAGAGCATCTCCAAAACTGCAGCTCTTGTGAGGTGTTCCCGGTCTGCAGTGGTCAGAATCTATCAAAAGTGGCACAAGGAAGGAACAGTGGAGAACCGGAGACAGGGTCATGGGCAGTCAAGGCTCATTGATGCATGAGGGGAGTGAAGGCTGGCCCGTGTGATCCGATCCAACAGACGAGCTACTGTTGCTCAAATTGATGAAGAAGTTAATGCTGGTTCTGATAGAAAGGTGTCAGAATACACAGTGCAGGACGGGTCAGGGCTGTTGTGGCAGCAAAAGGGGGACCAACACAATATTAGGCAGGTGGTCATAATGTTATGCCTGATCAGTGTATTTTGTATTGGGTTTCGTAGCCTTGTAAAGCCAGGGCAAGTAGTGTGGAAGATAAGTGGTATAGTGAAATAAACTTGTTGTGTGTGTGTGTGTGTGTGTGTGTAGGTGAGACAGCTGACACTCTGATGGCTCTGCGCTACTGTAAGCAGAATGGCGCTCTCACCGTAGGCGTCACCAACACAGTAGGCAGCTCCATTTCCAGAGAGACCGACTGCGGAGTCCACATCAACGCCGGCCCTGAGATCGGTGTAGCCAGCACCAAGGTATGACACGACATCTGCTACAGACGTCCTCAGATCCCCCGCCTACTCGATGCCTCTCTGTCTCTGTAAATAAATGAAGAGTTTGTTTTGTGTTCCTGTGCAGGCCTACACTAGTCAGTTTGTGTCTCTGGTCATGTTCGGGCTGATGATGAGTCAGGACAGGCTCTCTCTGCAGAAGAGGAGGCAGGAGATCATCGACGGTCTTCGGAGACTGCCAGGTACGTACGAATGTACATGGGATAAAAATATATCGAGTGTTATGTTGAAAATTTCATTCATACAGTTCACAAGTGTAATTAATCAACATAGATTTTGGACTGTGGTTTCTTCTACTTTATTGAACATAATTATCTGTAAAAACAAATGTTACCTAATATTATGTAAGATTTCGGAAAGGTCAGGAAAGGTCACATGCCCTCTGACTGAGACTAGAATTGGAAAAAGTGACAGATTGCGAGTGGGAGGTTCATACATTCATGCGGTCAGTGAAGCATGTGGGTGTGAGTGAGTGGTCAGGTTTAGTGGTTTAGGACACGCCCACCTTTGCATATAAATCCAAATTTATGCAGAGAGGAATATTTAGAGCATTTAATAGATACTGATATAGACATCGTGTTACACCTGTTATAGAAATGAATCAGTATGAATGAATTTTGATTCATGAGTCATGATTCATGGTTCACTCAGGTTTGAGACGTCAGCAATAGGAATAGACCTATTACAGATAGATACAGATACAGACATCGTGTTCCACCTCTGATACGGATCCATTGTTTAAAATTCTTCTTCAGAAGAATTTTGAGTTTATGAAACTCAAAAGATATTGCTTAGCTTTAATTATTTCCTTTGAGTTTAGGTGCAGGATGCTGTTTGTTTTATTTAGCTAGGCTCCATTTCATTTATTTTCCTCTCTCTCTCTCTATTTATTCAGAGATGATCAAAGAGGTTTTGGCTCTTGATGATCAGATCAAGTGCATCGCTGATGAGCTGTACCAGCAGAAGTCTCTGTTAGTTATGGGTCGTGGCTACAACTACGCCACCTGCCTTGAGGGGGCGCTGGTGAGTAGGATATATTTTGAGAGAATTTAAACAACATTTTGCTAATAAAATTCATCCAGACTAGTCAGGGGCACACACAGAGACACCCAGGTGTCTTTTTAAAAGCTTTGAATCAATGCATCTAAACATAGCTGCTTGGAAATATTGTTGTCACTGTCGGTTATGATGGTCAGTAACGAGCGTAATACCTTTTCGCAGAAAATTAAGGAGATTACGTACATGCACTCCGAAGGCATTCTGGCTGGGGAGCTGAAGCATGGACCCTTGGCTCTCATCGACTACCACATGCCTGTTATCATGGTGATCATGAGAGATTCCTGCTATGGCAAGTGTCACAATGCCCTGCAGCAGGTCATAGCCAGACAGGTAACATACAGAAAAATCTATCTATCTATCTATCTATCTATCTATCTATCTATCTATCTATCTATCTATCTATCTATCTATCTATCTATCTATCTATCTATCTATCTATCTATCTACCTGTCTGTCTATCTATCTGTCTGTCTATCTGTCTGTCTGTCTGTCTGTCTATCTATGTGTCTGTCTATCTACCTGTCTGTCTGTCTGTCTGTCTATCTATCTATCTATCTATCTATCTATCTATCTATCTATCTATCTATCTATCTATCTATCTACCTGTCTGTCTGTCTGTCTGTCTATCTATCTATCTATCTATCTATCTATCTATCTATCTATCTATCTATCTATCTATCTATCTACCTGTCTGTCTGTCTGTCTGTCTATCTATCTATCTATCTATCTGTCTGTCTGTCTGTCTGTCTGTCTGTCTGTCTGTCTGTCTAGCTAGCTAGCTAGCTGCCTGTCTGTCTGTCTATCTATCTATCTATCTATCTATCTATCTATCTATCTATCTATCTATCTATTGTTATATGGTGTAGGACAAATCAAGAGAACACGTGTGTCATTTAGAATTATTTTTCATTTTTAATTCTAGCTAAAATAAAAACAGTACAGTTACAGCCCCTCCCCAAAAAATTCTAAAATTTTGATGTTGCCCATAGAATTCGATCTGATATAAAAGCAGTACTGTGGGTACACCTAAAAGCAAAAAATTTCCATCTTACCCCCATGTGAAGTGACACAAAGTTCACTACATGGATGCTGTTTAGCAGTAAGGTACAAAAGTTCACCTTTTTTTCCCCATAGAACGACTCTGGAATAATTTGTAGTGCAAACCCTGAAGAGATTTGACAGCACTTTTCAAGGAAGTCTTAGATTTTACTTCACTGCCAGTTATGTAAATAATTATGCACTGTGCGTGTTACGCAATTTGGCATGGTTTCATAAAATTCTTCGTCTCTTAGGGTCGTCCCATCATCCTGTGCTGCAAGGATGACGCAGAGAGTTGTAAGCTGGGGTATAAGACCATCGAGCTGCCCCACACAGTCGACTGCCTGCAGGGGATCCTGTGTGTCATCCCCATGCAGCTCATGTCCTTCCACCTGGCTGTACTCCGAGGATATGATGTGAGTCCATGTCTGGAAATTAGGTTTAAACCTGAGCTTGGATGTTTGAATTATTCAGGGTTGTTTCCTTTTTCATTTATCACCATAACAAAGGGTTTCTTTCTTTATTTAATCCTTTTTAACACTTGCTTTGTGACTAATCAGACATTTTCAGTGAGTATAAAGAAATGAATGATGTGAGTCTGTGAGTGTGTGTTTTTAGGATTTGTTTATGGATATATTTTACCCATAGTAAGCTAGGGATAAACAGAAATACTTAGGAAAAGAGTGTCTACTTACATATCAGCTTCATATTAATCATCACTGTGGAATGAGACATGATAAAGACATTCAATGCTGAACATGAGCGCAACAGAACAGGGGCATTTTTTGGTCAATAAGTCAATAAACACAAAGAAATGTAGAGGTTTTGCTATATTAGTTATGTCCCTGTTGTTATTATAGAAACATTACTACTGTATAAAGCATGCTGCTGTTATAGAAATGGATCAATTTTGATTCATGATTCACTCAGGTTTGAGACGTCGGCAATACCGTGGGATAAGAATAGACGTATTACAGAAGTATCTTATGTTTTTCTCATGCTAATCGACTATTCTGTTTTCATCTCCATCAGGTGGACTGCCCAAGGAACCTGGCCAAATCTGTGACAGTGGAGTAAACCATGATAAGGAAAAAAAAACGAAAAAAAAAAACGCATGTCCTAGTAGCATTGAAACGGAGGACCATCTCCCATCCTAGTGCAATTCCAAGTGTGTGTGTTTACGTGTGAGATTACATGCGTGTGTGTGCGTGTGTGTTTGAGAACTTGTGCATATTTATGAACTACGACCAAAACCCACTGAACCAATGTGAAGGTGGTCCGGTTACGTGCGTTCGATCACCTTTCTTTCCATCAGTGCCTAAAATGAAGGGAACCCTAAACTGTGCCTTAAAACCTCTGTGCTCTGGAGAAACGTACTGCACGCTCCAGAGACCCACAGCCAGGTGGAATGTTTACTTCTTTCGTACCAGTGTGCAATACTTATAAGCTAACGGGACCCGAAAAAGACTCTCGCAGGGGAGTCGAGTCGGTAAAGGAGAGCAGAATGAGATGAGATGTGATGAGTTTTTTTGCTTAGCTTGAAGTGAAAGTTTAACCGTTGACGACAGCACAGAAAAAACACTGTATAGCCACCCAGCCCATAAATCATCTCATTTTACATCTTTACTAGTATTTGTTCAAGTCAATACATTTTTTTATTTCTTTTTTTTTTTTTAAAAAATAACATGATCTTACTTACATACTGGATAATATTGGGTCATTGCATACACTTTTCACTGAGGAATTCTAAATACACTCCATTGTATAATTAAGTGTACATTAAATTTTTTTTTTTTTTTACCTTGAAATATTTACATGATTTAAGTGATTTCATCTATTTATGTTGTGTAGAAATAGATAACTTATTTTATACTTTCTGGGCCTGAGCTTGACCATCAGCTTTCGTTGTCCCTGGTTGGTCTTATGTCATTCTTTCTATATTCTTTCTACTTCTATTCCTTTTTATATTCATAAATGCAAATCAGTTTTTTTTTTTATTATACTTTTTTTTTTTAAATGTGGGTTTAAGGATGAATTTTCTTTGCATAGAAAGATCAATCATTTGGAAACATTTATTATTTTTCTATTTGTGATTACTTGTTATAAGACAAATGAATAAATCATATATGACCAGATTTGTTGTGTTGATTTCTTGAAGCTTGCGGGGTCAGGATTTTACTCTAGCAGATGAAAAGTTGTGTGGAATTGTTCACACTCCACTCTCTCACACACACACACACCTCCTATACACACATTTTAGCTTGTTTATAAGTCCGGGTCCGAGCTGTGGTGACCGTTTGAGTTTGTGTTTAGGAAGTTTTGTGTGTGTTAGGTTGTGTGTTGTGTGTGTGTTAGGTTAACCTTGGCTGCGCAGTACACAGCTGTACAATTTTAGCCTCAGAGCCTACCAAAAGCACCCAAACTCAAAATGTGTGTGTTTGAATACAGACACAGGACATAGTGCGGCACTTATAGGGTGGTACTTTTTCATATAATATACAGATCAATTTCTAAATTATCTCTCATAGATGTTTACCCGGGCTGAGACCTTGGGGCCGTGAAGCCGAAGCATAAATTCTACATTATTTTCATAGGCATGAGTTTATTCAGTGAGGCCTTGTAAACCTGTATTAGGGGGGTGGAGTCATCCTGAAAGAGACCACGCCCATTCTTATAGAAATGATTTTAATTGAACTAGAATTTGCATTCTGAATTTAAGGACTGGTTCGTCAGCTGGTGTACCAACAGTGTCTGAAAAAGTACTGAAACAAATGCAAATAAACATGGAAAATATGACAGCAGTTCAAGATAAATAATAAAAAGTGCTAGTCTATTTGCTCATACTAATATGAATACTAAAGCAATCACAATTTTATTATTATTATTATTATTATTATTATTATTATTACATTATTTTTGCAGGAACATATTTCTGAGGAGTTATTGTGTTCTTGTCAACTAATAAAATTTAATAATTAAAAAAAATAGACAAATTGACCCAAACCATGCCCCAGACAGTGGTTTATCATTCATTTTATTTTATTAAAAAATATTTCTATACATACTATTTAAAAAAAATGTTATTGTTATTTGTAATGTTACATGTTATTTTGTCATAACCATTAAAAAGAATTAGCTTATTTTCTAGTAATAGGGCAACTACTGCGCGAGATTAGTACAATTCACCCTTCCGTACTAAATAGTATGCAAAGAAAGCGTCATTGTCGCTGGGCTGTAGCGTACTAGTTAGTATGCACTAGTTCGCGTAGTCGTAACTTTCAGCGCCTCACTGCAAAGTTCCAACTCGAGCTGACGGCAACGCCATGACGTCATCCCCGTTCGCTGGCTGGCTGGCTGACACACACACACACACACCGACTATCCCACAGACCTCCGCCCCTGCAGCCATGCCGCCGAGCCACGGGCAACACTTCGGATTTTACCCTGAAAACCCTTAGAGAAGGAGAAACTCGGGCAAACGTCGCGGACACCATAACAGTGCAAGGGCACTTCCGCAGTCCAGGCAGTGTGTGTGTGTGTGTAAGCCGTTATCTGGCGTGTATGGGAGTGAACTGGAGAAAAACGAGGAGCTGAGGAGGAGGTAAGTCCATCCAGGCTAATGAAAAATCTGTCCGGCTAACATCGCTTCACTCTCCGCTCACACACGTCCAATACGCACATTTTAGCTCCGGGTCCGAGCTGCGGTGACAGTTTGCCGGGAGTTTGCTATCGAGTTTGTGTTTAGGAAGCGTTGTGTGTGTGTGTGTGTGTGTGTTAGGTTAACCTTGGCCGCCCAATACACAGCTGTGCAGTTTTAGCCTTAGAGCTTACCAAAAGCACACACTCACTCACTATATAACTCCTTATATGTTCATTTAGGAGCTAAAGTAAACGCTGTCACTGTTGTTTCGGCTTTATTTTGTGGGATTGTGCTTTAGCCGGCTGTTAGCCGTGTTTTCCTGAAGCTAACATGCTATGTACAAGCGAACAGACTGGTCAGGTAACGACTATGACCTGTAGCTACATTCCGAATTGGTTATCGTCATTTAAAATAAAAAAATCATTTGACCTCCATTATAAGCGTAAAGACAGACGAAAAGATAGACATGTACAAGAAAGTGCATGTCGATCGGGTCTGTGTGGTAAACCTTGATTGATTAGGAAGTGGTGAAACAGGCTGCGTCCACTTCTTAGTGCGTACTTGCGTACTAAATAGTATGCCAGAATAGTGTGGGTTTGTGGTGGGGTTTTTTTTTTAGTACATACTGTTAAGTACGGAAGTATGCACTGCAGGACGCGGTGACGTAGCCGCACTTTCTTTCCACTATAATAGCTGTATGGATTGCCATTTAGGGCAATTTCTTTGACACACAGTCCATTTGCATGGCAGAATTTTACTTTTTGTGAATAAAATACGTTTAAATTAGCCACAGATGCAAGACTTGCCCTTCAGCGCATCTTCAGTACTGCTTTAATATGTTTTTCATTTTCAGTATGAGACCAGAGATTTGTGTATCAGCTAATCCTTGATGCTGATCCAGTACTGAGGCCGACATCCTCTTTAGCAAACAACTGGACTGTCTAAAGCTTCTGTTGGCAAGGTATGCAAATCCATCCGAGGCACGGAGGAGGAGTTGTTTTAACACGAGCTGCGTCCAGCGATCTTTGTCAGATCGGTCAAAATCACAGCATAAGGGACCGGGTTTACTGGAAAACGTCTCAAATCCGATCCGACATCTATCAGTCCAGCGTTTCGGACCCACGTCAGTGATCTGATCAGTGCTGGTAGTAGTCGTTTTAACTACCTGGGCTTGATAGGATTTACTAAGACATTCTACATGTCTTTTTTGAGGGGAATTTATTTATTTATTTATATCTTCTGCGAAACACCCACCTTCCCTCTGTCCATCCCTCCCTCTCTTCCTATCGCTGTGATTTATGCGGCCGAATGATGTCATCGTATTTAATCTTAGGACATGATTAAAGAGTCGTGTAATGGCAGTCATGGATCTAACCTCGGCCCGGAGGTCGTGACTAATCGCACGAGTGTGGTGTTAGCGCCCGTCTTTTGATAGGGACCATTGCTCGGAATGTCGAGAATGGAGTCCGGTTTAATCACGGCTCGTAAAAGACAAATAGAGGAATAACACGAGATGAGGGAAGGAGGGAAGGAAGGAACAGCCCCCTGGCTGAAGGTCTGTTGTGCCTTTCTGTGTCACCGGACTATTTACATCTCCTCAGGCTCTCTTGACATTCACCTTTGTGTGGATTTATCAGTCGACGTTTGGATGTCACTGCGGTAAATGTCCTTTGCTAGCTTGTCTTGTTTGTGATTTACTCACCTCTTCAGTTTATCATCTTGTCTGGATTTGAATTGCTTTCCTTATCAGGCTTTTAGCTCGGCCATTACTGGAGAGGCTGCAGTGGAAAAAAAGAAGAAGAAAAAACCCAACTCTTTCTTCCTCCGTCTTTCACAGTTGGGGAAATATGGAAACGAGGCACCAAGTCAAGCGGGACCTGTTTGCTGTGTGCTTACTTTCTGTGATTTAGCACCGGAGGCTCAGCAGTGTTGTATTTTAGCTGTCACTTCCCTAAGGTTTTTGCCAACCAAGACATGTAGATGAGATTAGCTAGGGCATCTATCCATAAGTTTGGGTACGAGCACAGTTTTTTTTAACTTTTTTTCATAATGACATTTCAGTCTGTTGGTGCTTATTGGTAAATACAGAGCATAGGAATTAGTTATGACACAGTGCAACCCTGATTATTATCATTTTAGCCCTCTGTGGTGAGGATGTTTTTTGGGGAACCAGTGAAGAGTGAAGATTTTCGAGCAGCTACAGCTAATTCCTGTAAAAAATTTTAGACTATAATATATCTAATATGGAGCTCTGTAATTTGGCCACGTTCCTTTTTTAGTACATCAGGATAGCCGACTCTTGAAAGAAGCCAAACGGCAAAGACACATACAGCTTATGAACCCAACCCTCATTGATCATCCAGCCTTTTCCGTCTTCGTATCAGCCAGGCATTAGTCAGCTGTATCGTATCACGTGATGGGTTTTTTTGTTCTCGATCTCTATACTAGATCTCTATACAGCAGCATGCCGTAATCACTATTGCATTCATTTCTTACTGTAAAAGTGATGCCACTGCTCCAGCGGTTGCCCATTGTCAGAACTAGCTCCATTAAGATATTGGATTATAGAGCTCTCTTTAACCCGATTACGTTCATCCATTTCCACGCCGGATCAGACGGCCTTAATAAGAAGCTAGTCCAACCTTGGCAAATGGAGTTAAAGCCTCATGGAAATGCTAACGCCGTTCATCTCGCTCGGATTGGCTCTACATCGCCGATCAACACGTCTCACCTGATGAGAATGAAAGGAGAGTTTAAGAAGATAAGAGAAGACAGTTTAGGAGAGATATAGAAAGAGACGGTCTCCTGTCTTACGTAAACTCCAGGACAGGATGGAAGCTCCTGGTGGAATCACGTCACCTCGTTGTTTCTGACAGTTAGATTAGACGCCGATTAAGCAGGAAGTGACGGAAAGTGTGATGGATGCCTAACCGTAGCGCTCTGTTTGTCTTGATTTAATATTGGGTTGTAATAGTCTTTTTTTTTTTCTGACACTGATTTTAATGAAGCTTCACGTCTGGTTCTCTTTGTGTGAGTCATTCCGAGAGTCATCTCCCACACACAGCTCTGAGACAGTAAAGCTGGCGAGGAATGAGTGTACACACTAAGCGATGACTTGGCGTAATATCTCTCAGCCAAGCGCATCACCCCTCTCTCTCTCTCTCTCTCTCCCTCTCTCCCTCTCTCTCTCTCTCTCCCCCTCCCTCCCCTGTGTTTTTTTTTTTTTCCCTTTCCCTCAATCCTCTCTCAGGTCTGAATTGTCCAGCGGCACTCAGATAGAGGAGCCATGACAGAAGGGGAAGGACATTTTTACAGCGTGCAGGTGGGAGACTCCACCTTCACAGTGCTGCGACGTTACCAGCAGCTCCGTGCTATCGGCTCCGGGGCGCAGGGCATCGTCTGGTGAGTGGGCACCGAGTGCCACCTCCAACACTGCTATAGATGAAGAACTGATCGAGATTTCTGAACATGCTGTCTGATAACGATGAGCAAAACCAGAAAGACGGGAAATATTAGATGGGTTGACTGCTGGTTTACGTGGCAAAGAATCATACGAACAACGGCGGAAAAGGGGGTGTGGCCTCTGTGATGTGGAAATGGTTACCGAAACGTGTAAAATAGACAACCGAGCTACCACAAATGACTCAGATATGCTGCCGTGGGTGAGCAAGAGCAGCTCAATTGTTAATTGTAAGGTTTATTTAATAAATTCTAATTGTTAATATTATATTATATACATTTACTGCAGCAGAAGTGGGTCTCTGATTCACACACACACAAAAAGTGCTGGCATTGTTAGCTCACTTTAATAAAATTAAATGAATGAACTCATTTTTTGACTTGTTTCACCCCATCTGACCACTAGGGGCAGTGTACACCGTGTGTACCTCCTTCTGTGCACACTCTGTGTGTCAGGGACACATTATTCGTAACAGCGACCTCACTTATATGCCTTCATCTTTCCTTCTTTTGGATAACTTTCTTATGGTATGCTTGTGAGGTGGTCAGAGCTACAGGTTTCATTCAGTAACCGCTTTATCCTGGTCAGTGCCGTGATGGATCGAGGGCCTGTCCCAGGGAACACTGGCCATGAATGAAGCTCCAGACTGTTGTAGCAAATGAGTGATATGCACACGGACCTTTACACTTAGGGACGATTCAGTGTGGCCATGTGGCATGTTTTTGAGGAGGTGAGAGGAAAACGGAGAACACGCTGACATGGGAAGAACGTGCTCAGAATCTCCATGTTCTTGCCTCAGTTATAGGAGATCAGATCACGCAGGGCTTTCCTATGGTAGAGTACATGTACCTGGTGGACAGATGACCCTGAAGTAACCTTATGGCCAAATCCACTTGATAGTCAAATACTCATAGTTCCATGGCTCTGTGAACCACGAATAACCGTCTGAACCTGAGGTGGCTCATTGAGAAGGTTGTAGAGAAGATGGATGCATGCTGGATGCAGATTAATGCGGTTGTTTCTTAAAGAAGGCGTCCAGGTGATTCACAGGCCAACACATAACTATTGTTTTGTCCTAGCGCTGGAGGATATAACAAAAGAATATCAATATTAGTGAGAAATGATGTCACGATATATGATGTCAGATTGTGGGTATCATGATTTCTTTTTATAGCCTAAATTTTTTAAAACTCTGACAGCATTTCATTTGACCTTATTGTTCCATTTCTTTTCTTTTGTTATTCATTTTATATATATATATATATATATATATATATATATATATATATATATATATATATATCATAGAATTGCCTCATAGATTGATATAATTTTTTTTTTCTCCTTCCTTCTTCCATCCTAGCCTTGAATTAGAAGCATTGCCTTTTAAGCTGTTGGACATTCTTTTCTGGACATGCTATTTCTGATGAATATTATAATAGTAATAATAATAATAATAACAATAATGCCCTCTTTTTTCCCCACCCACCTCATTAAGCTCTGCTCTCGACACGGTCTTGGGCATCCCTGTAGCAGTGAAAAAGCTCAGCCGGCCTTTTCAGAACCAGACCCACGCCAAGCGAGCCTACAGAGAACTGGTGCTGCTAAAATGCGTCAATCACAAGAACGTACGTCACGTTGTCCTCCACCAACACACTCCTCTCCCACATTTACTCATCACGCTAATCATCCCAGCTGACTCAAACACCCGTGTCTCTCTCTCTCTCTCTCTCTCTCTCTCTCTCCACAGATCATTCGTTTACTCAATGTCTTCACACCTCAGAAGTCTCTGGAGGAGTTTCAGGATTTGTAAGCAACAAGTTTTTTTAATTTTTTTCCCCTTGGCCTACGATGCTTTTATACACCGGATGGATTTACTGCTTCTGGGAATTGATTTGTTAGTGGCTTAGCTAGAGCTATTATTATTAATAGCTTTGTTGAAGCATTCTGCAAGGGTGCAGATAAATTATGTGGTGCCTCCTAGGTACCTGGTGATGGAGCTGATGGATGCCAGCCTGTGTCAGGTCATCCACATGGACCTGGACCATGAGAGGATGTCCTACTTGCTCTACCAGATCCTGTGTGGCATCAGACACCTGCATTCTGCTGGTATCATCCACAGGGTAATCAGCATAGTTTATTAAATGAATAGTCCAAAATTTTTCAGTGGTGATTACCCAAGACAAATATTTTGGGCTGTATTGCTTAAGACTTAAGCCCTCTTTTGGAGAACGTTGTCTTGACTTCTTTTGTCTAGCAGACTAAGATGAAATGAAATTAAGATGAAATGCTTATTTCACCTCATAATATAAGATGGCGGCTTTACTACATTATTATGCAGTTGTTACACAGGCATATTAAGCCTCATACAGTGTACGTTGAGTGGTTCTGGTTAGATACACGAAAAACTAGCAACCAGGCTGACCTTTCAGTGACGGAAATATAGATCAAATTCCATAAGCTCAGATTGGCTGAGACGTGTCGTGGTTTACCCCGAATCACCACGGAGATGAACCTTTTCCTTTCCCGCTCTCCTCCTCAGGACCTGAAGCCGAGTAACATAGTGGTGAAATCAGACTGCACTTTAAAAATCCTAGACTTCGGCCTGGCCAGGACCGCCTGCACCAACTTCATGATGACTCCGTACGTGGTGACCAGATACTACAGAGCGCCAGAGGTCATTTTGGGCATGAAGTATAAGGAGAACGGTAACGGTCACTATTCAGGAACGTCGTCTGTGTCGACCTCTGGAGCGTATTTGTGTTTTGAATATTGCTTATTGTGTGTGTTGTCTTCGCAGTGGATATTTGGTCAGTGGGCTGCATCATGGGAGAGATGGTGAAAGGCAGCGTTATATTCCAAGGCACTGATCGTATCCTAGCTGCTGCCTCACATTTATGTGTGTTAACATGGCGCTTCTGATACTAGTCCAGAAGGGGAGAGTATATTTTCCCTGGGTGACTGTTTGTTTATTTATTTATTTATTTATTTATTTATTTATTCATTTATTCATTCATTCATTCATTCATTCATTCATTCATTCCCCTAGTTTATATTTTTTTGATTAGCTCCTTGCGACACAGCGCAACGCTTTGCTGCACACACAGATGGCAGCAGAATGCATTTGCAAGGGTTCAACTCCCCCGGGAGGCAGAATACTGTTCTTTCGATACGTCTAGGCCTCTCTGTGTCTTTCTGGTGCTGTAAAATATTTTGTCTCGGTAACTTCAGCGAGACTGTGCTTATTTCGTAGAGCTGAACACAAAGAATTTCATTTCTCTTGTCTGCCTTCTATGCCCACTGTGGGCTCAGCTTATGTAAAATATTATTCAGCAATTTTAATGAATAGTTATTAATTATAACCACAGATAGAAAATGTAGAACGTGGCTGTAAGTAGCATGTATTGAATAATTATAACCCATTTCCGTATCCTTAATTAATGAAATGCGTATTAAATCATGAGCTCCGGTATCCATGTATTTATTTTCAGATCAACTACAATGCCTGACAGTCAGTTTTATTTTAATTAAAATTAATTAATTAATTAATTTATTTATTTTCTCCTAGCTTATATTAGATTTAAGTTATATATTAGGTTATATTTCTTGTTATATTTTATTATATTAAATTATAAGTATGAATATATTAGATTAGATTAGATTAGATTAGATTAGATTTCTCATTAATAAGCAAACAAATCATTATAATTTCAAGCCGTAACCCCGCAGTCTCACACTCATACAGTATCTAATGGTCTGTGCATGAGCCTCCTTGGCTTTCAAACGATTAGAGATTTGTTTTCTACCACAATTTGGCAATGTTTTTGTGTCACACTTGTTTAAACTCGCAGTCGGAGAAACAGCAGACGATTTGATTTGTTTGGAAAGAAAAAGCTGCTGCTTTCTTTTCATTGAAAAACATTCACCAGCCGCCACACGTCACTCTCAACACTCACTTCCCTTTTAAAAAAATCCCTCCAGGATTTAATCATTATACAGTTAACAGAATTTGCTGTAAGTGGGAAAACAGATCAATGTCAAATTTTTATGTGTGTTTTGACCTTAAATCGCCTGACGCTAGACATTGACCAGTGGAATAAGGTTATCGAGGTGCTGGGAACTCCTTCTCTGGAGTTCATGAACCGTCTGATGGAGACAGTGAGGAACTACGTGATGAACAAGCCACATTTCCCCGGAGTCAGCTTCAGTGAGCTTTTCCCAGACTGGGCTTTTCCGTCAGACACCGAGCACGACAAACTGAAGAGTAAGACGAGGATTCTTTCTTTCTTTCTTTCTTTCTTTCTTTCTTTCTTTCTCTATCGTTTTCTTTATTTTCCTCCTCCAATGACAGCTAGCTTTGTTGCCAAACATGTCAAGATTTCTGAATCGTTTACCTTTGGGATGTGGAAGCTTTAGTAGACTCTTAAATAACCTCAACACCCCTGTCTGTCTGTTCTACCACAGCGAGTCAAGCCCGGGACCTGTTGTCAAAGATGTTGGTAATCGATCCGGAGTCTCGCATCTCTGTCCAGGAAGCCTTGAATCATCCCTACATCCACGTGTGGTACGACCCAGCTGAGGCTGACGCGGTGTGTAAACACTTCCTCTCGCGCTCTCTGACCACACGATCCATTCACTCTGCAATTAAAGTCTGTCGCACCCAAACTCTCATTCATGCCAAGAATAGACGAACATTTCCTCACTCACTTTCAGTAACCGCTGCTTCTGGTCAGCGTCAGATCCGGAGCCTATTCCAGGAACTTCGGGTGTGGTTCGGGAATACACCCCGGATCTGACGCCGGATGTGTCCATGTTGAGCATTCGTCATGTCTGACTCCACAGCATTGGTTTAATATGAAGCTTATATGAAAAACTACAAACTTTTGAAGACCTGAGTGTCTACTTTCATTTGTATTTTGGTTTTTCCCTGGCCTACCAGAGGCACCGTTTTTATAGGTGATATCAAACCCATTTCTGCTCTCAGAGATGCTCCGAATGCTTATTCATGAGTTAAAATTTAAAGCCGTTATCTTCAACCACTTAAATTCTGTGTAAGGTTATCCAGCAGGGGGAAGAACACTCGTCTCACACTAAAAGCCAACAGAATCCCGAGTCATTTTATATCAGACTCACAGACAGAAAATCATTCATTTGTTTATACTGAGCAAAAATGTCCGAACAGTCGATTTTCTTTCCACCATCATGAAATAGGTTCAAACTATTATTTCAAACTTTGTCAATATAGTGTATGTCAAACACATCGACTATGAGGAATATTGTATGAATTAGATTAATTTTTTTGCCTAACCATTCCTTGTTATATCCAGATGGTCTGCAATAACTGTTTTTTTGATCTCTTTGTAGCCCCCACCTCAAATCTCAGACAAACAGTTGGAGGAGAGGGAACACAGCATAGAGCAGTGGAAAGGTAAAGAGAGATTAATATCTTCCTTTCACTGTGTTCCTTTCATAAGATGATTTCATTTTCTCTGTCTGCCTTTCACTAGAGCTGATCTATAAAGAGGTGATGGACTGGGAAGAGAGGAACAAAAACGGTGTCCTAAAGGAGGAGTGCTTAGGTGAGTTGACCTAAACGTCAGCTTGCGTTTTGTTTTGCTTTGAATTGTAGTTGACTGTGTGTATGTGTGTGTGTGTGTGTGTGCACACTATTCTGTGCTCTGCAGTAGACGGTGTGGTGAACAGCAGCGCTACAGCCTCTCAGTCCTCGTCCTTTAACGACATCTCGTCCATGTCCACAGAGCAGACGCTGGCCTCAGATACGGATAGTTCCTGCATCGACACCATCGCTGGGGGATTAGAGGAGTGACTGTGAGCTCCTGCACGCCATAGCTCGCTCTCCTAATCCCTCCCTCTATCTCTCTCTCTTTTTTTTCCTTTTTCTTCCTCCCCCTCCTCCTCCACACATCCACACATTTTTCCAGATGGCAGTGTGGGCCCCGTCTTGTTCCAGACAGACAGGCTGTGACACTCTGGGGCTCTCACTTGTGAATCTCTCACAGAATCATTTTCCGCCTAGTTTCATAGTGTTTTATTAAATCGAGTACGTATTTTAGAGCAGGAACTAAAAAGGTACCTGTAGTTATGGCCAATGAACTAAATTTCTTTGGTAGAAATAATTGGTGTCTAAATATTTCAAAGTTCAGTGAAAGTGGAAAATGCAGTGGAAATGTTCTTATTAGTTAGATGATAAACAGCAGGAGAGCCAGTTTGCTAAATTTACCATTCACATTAATAATGGCTTTTTGTTTACATGCAGGCATGCGGAAACTCCTACCTTTTAATTCAGTTTAAAATACAGAATAAACTAGAATGAACTTTTAGCTTAAAAGATAACTACGAAGCTCATGGTACTTTCCTTACTCACCACGCTCCCATTTATTTTTTTCTTCTCTTCCTCTCTCTCCGTTCCTGGTAGCTGATATATTCCTTTTACATATTCTCACTCAAGAAGCACAGACACTCCTGGAGCAAGCTAATCGCTAGCAAGTTCCCCTTTCCTGGAAATGTTAGAAGTTCTCAATGCTCTGCTTGAAGTATTGCATGCCACTCATCTTGAGCTCTTTTTAAGAAAAGTATATGTTTACAGGCCCCCTGATTCTGCCTGAATGAATACACTTTAAGAAATGGTAGTGCCTGCCTCTGTATATAGACACGATTACACCATGTTTTCAATCAGAGAACTTGATAATGCATCTCACTCATATAGGGTGTAGCCATGTATATAGATTTATTTGTACATTTTTTTTGTGTCTTGTGGAAACCTGATTTTACACAGCTTCTCTGAAAATGGTTAATGGAAAGTACTGTACATCATACACTTGATTTCCAAAAGGTATGATGTGGGGAAATTTTGGATTTGTTGCAGACAAAAGAAAAAAAATCTGCAAGTAGGAGTGGTCACATTGCGTACGTATTGATGAGGAACGCCGAAACCGAGGGCGCGGCTCACGAGTTTTCCTTTCTGTGTCATTCCAAAGGATTCTGCAGCGTTCAGAAATAATTCACGAGCTCAAAGCAGGAGATCGCCTTTTTAGGTTCAACCCATAAGGATGTCTCGCAAATCAAATTTTTATCTTTGTTTCTTAATCACGTTTAAACACCAATGTCCCTTTTACGGAAAGGAAAATGAGCTTTATTTTATACAAAACTCTTCAGAGAGGCAAATCTTCTTCCCCTGTGTATGCGTTGTGCATTTTCACTGCATTAAGTGATTGGCATGCTGTGGCTGAACACAGCAAGTAGCATTGTATTATAAATCTCTTGTCCTGTTAACACAATAGCATGTGCTTCACATCGAGCAATCCGTTGTTACCTGTCTATCCAGTTTTGTTTTTTTGTTTTTTTTTTCATTTTCACCCTGGGAAAACATTGTCTGTGCTGAGACTTGAAAACAAAACAAAAGAACAAGAGAAAATTCCTCTCTATAATATAGCTGTTATTTTGCAGAAACGCATGAAAGCTGTTGTTCGGTGCAAATCTTACTTATAGGTGCATACCAGGGAATGTCCCCTCACACAGGGGCATTCCCACTAGTTATCGACTCATCTGGAGGTGAACGTAGCTGGTGTCATCTTCACGCGGCGTGACGGACTTTCTTGACGGACTTTCTGAAGGGACCTTGCACGCGGAAGTGCAGCCTCATCATGAACATTCCTCATGCCTTAATATCCTCGCCGTTTCTCCTCCCCACCCACCCGCCCAACCAGCCTGGTCTGACGCTTAAGAAGCTTTATGTGAATGGACAGAATGATCGAAGACCAGGCAGCGTTATTTGCTCTTGCACAATAGCTTTCTCATTCATACACATTTCTAGCAAATTGCTGTAAAATAGCATCAATCCAAGTACGATGCAGGTGACCTCACCTGGTTCTTTTCGTAATAGTAGCACGGTAATATACATTATGTATATTATACATATACATTAATATACATTATGTATTGCAGTAGTGCAATGTTGGTGTTTTGTTTCTTTCCTTCCCTCTAAACCTTCACAAGTCAGCTTGTTTGTGAATGAATGAATTCTGCAAGCACTTTTTGGGAACTAAAGTGAGTTTGGTGGTATTAAATTCCAGTTACAAACTGGACATGAACTCTCTAAAGGGCTTACCGGTGTTTCCGAGGGCATGTCTCTGACATTTTTTTGTCACTTTGACAATCCGTATTGCTAGAAATGGGACCAGTCTTTTTTTTTTTTTTTCTTCCATCACTCAAAAACATTAAAACAGCCACCTATAAAATAATCTTAACTGCTATGTATGAGTAATACTGTTATGCTTGTTTGTGGTTTCTATTGTTGTGTCACGTATGGATGTGCTCTCTGTGGGCTGTCGTGAACGAAAACTCCCGAGCGGGTTTCCGTCATTCAGCCCTGTCTGAAACATATGCAAAAATCTCAAACAGGATTATCGGTCTGCTGCAACTCAGTGTCCAGTCCATTCATTTCTATGTGAGGGTGCGAAAAGAAAAAAAAAAAAAAAGGTGTAACAAATTGCCAAATAAATCACTTTAAATTACGGGCTCTTTTACATTTCTTTTCACACGTTTTATTTTGGTACAAATGCACTGGTTTTAAGTGGCTTAAGTGTTTCCTATATAGGCCTGTGTGAATTGATTTAAAGTTAAATACAATTGTTTTTTGAGTTTCATTTCTCTCAAATCACCCAGCATTAGTTAAGGAGTTAAGTCATATGTCAAAGTTTCAACTTTAGATGTTCTATAAGAATTGACTTGTGTATTTTATAATACCATGCTTGCTAACACATCCTACCTCCACTTTTGGGCCATTTCATTGTCTTTGTGTATAGCTGTGCGGCACAAGGCATTTTTCAGACATGCGTGTCTCTTATTCAATGGTTGGGTCCTTTTTTGTGTGTGTGTCCCAATCCCCCCCACCCCCCGGCTTGGTCCAGTAGGCTTTTAACATTTGTACATGCCAGAGAGAGAAATGACCAAAATGTCAGAAGCTCAGAAGCTTTGAATGATGCGCTCTGTTTTCCGAGCCTCAGAGTTCAGCTCTCCGAAGGTATCAAAGAACTGCTCCATTTCTTGTTGTAGTGTAGCGTTCCGTCGGTCCGCGTCAGCCCGAGCTCGTTCCGTGTTCCGCATCTTGATTTCAGTGACGCTGACATGTCGACGCTGTTGCTCCAGAGTCGCACGCAGTCCCGCTACCTGCCCCTGGAGGGCCTCGTTGCGCTGTTCCAACCTTAACAGATGGATTAAACATGTGGTGATTTGTTTTTTCCCTATAATCTCTCAGAGGAAATGAGACTAATGCCTACAAGTACATTTCAGTGTAAGTTGTTTAACAACATGAGGATGTGAAATCTTTAATGTGTTCTCCGTGTGTATTATGGACAGAAGCAAGGTTTCATGTGAAGCTCTGATGAGGATGTTCTTACCTGCTGATCTTGGCCTCGTATTCAGCTTTCTGCCTGGCCATTTGCTGACGTAGGCCAACCACGAGGCACTGTATCGCTTGAGAGGCAGGGGGGTCTTGAGAATCTGAAGAAGCATTCGGAAGAAAGACCTCACTGCTACCTGTACTCAATGGGGCATCTGTGGGGGCAGTGGAAGAAGCAGGGGAGCATGGGTGCAAGTCACTTTCTCCAAGGTCCGACCTGAAAGAAGGGAAACAAACAGAGCTGTGGCAAGGGCTAGTGGTTCCACCACTACCAGAGCCCACATCCCCAAGCAGGATCTCACAGGAGGACCAGGAACTGTTGCTGTCAGCCATTCTCGCAGTACCACCCTCCAGGTCTACCATCCCAGGGCCAGCTTCACCTTCTTCTATACAGTCATCCAGCTGCACCCCGATTACCATGTTGTCATATACAGATAATGTGCTGTCCTGGGCTTCACTGCTCCCACCGCTGTCTCCTAGAACTCTCTCAGTCTCCCAGGCACACTGGCCCAGTCCAGGCCAGCTTGTAGACTGCAAACAGCCGTCGTGCCCAACTTCTGCCACTGTAATTGTTGAGGAAGAGGCAGTAGGTGGTGTGGTGGGGGGAGGCACAAGTCCAGAGTGAGGAGACTCTTGTGCCAAGAGGGACGGACTATGGTTTTCATAAAGAAGAGTCGAGCTTGCCAGAGAAGGGACTTCCCGTTGTTGCTGCTGTATCTCAGCTAGATGATGCGGAGTGTGAGAACTTTGGGAAGAACATCTCCGTTCAGTCATAAGAGGTAGTGAGAATTTCCTGGAGCATGGTTTGAAAGTCTGAGTTGGATGGGGCACACCATCACTGTTCAGTCCTAGCTGAGGATCTCTTGGAGAAGAAGTAGGCTTGGTGTACACCCACTCCACCAGGCTGCATTGTCTGTGCGTGGAAGCAAAAGCTGGTCCGGAGGTTCCTGGTGCCTTGCGGTTGTTTTCTCTTGAGAAGAGCATGCTGTGCTCTCTGATCAGCTCCGACATCAGATGCTGTACTACAGCTGCACCTGGAGGGAAAGGTCAGTAAAAGTGCTTAGTCAAGTAGAACTAAAAGGCATTACTACCAAAAAGGTACTCATTTTCTCTGAATAAGGTTTTTTCTCTCTCAAGTCAGTCTTAAAATCAGTGTATACAGCCCTCAGATGTCATTTATGTCTAAGACTCCAGTTCTGCCCCTGATTTTCACCATTTGCTCTTTCCTTTTATAACAAACCAAAAATTTCTTACCACCAATTATACTTTCAGGGTCTTCAGCTTTAGGTCGAAGAATGTTTGGCCCAAAAACAGTGGCTAGGTTTTGGATACTCATCTTATTGGTGCTAGAGAAGGATTGGACCTCATTTAAGAATCTGCAACAAGAGGATTTGTCCATCACTAAAACTGTGGAGGTGCACAAGTTTAATAACTTCGTAGCAACAATCTGAAATCCAGCACTTACTGGCAGATGTATTTCAGCAGTTTGAAATTAGCCACAGGGAGCTCGTGAAGAAGGTTTCTCAATTCCAGCAATCCCTGAAGCCAGAGCAGAAGACGGTTATATAGAACCTTAGATTTGTTATTGAGTGTTAACTCCAGAGTACCGTTGTTTAGATTCTACTGTTGTAGAATATTATGTTGTTATATTATAGCTTATAATATAGGAGATGTACCTGTTCCCTGTGTGAGGAGATTTTTTTGCCACATATAAGAAACTCTTGATAGCGAGAGAAGGGTACTAACGGTTCAGGCAACTCTCTGAGGTACAGCTTCAGCAGAGAGGCCACTGTATGGACATCTGTGCTGCTGAGATACAGAAATAATAATAAAACCCCACAGAATGCTGATATATTGTGCTACATCAAGTCTTTGAGCCTTTGGCATGCTGTAGTGTGAATAATGCAGCTGATACATCATATCACCAAAACGTCATGTACAACAACCTCTAACAGATGTTCTCAGTGTTCTAACACTTACCTATCAAAGGATGGTTTTTCCCCAGCATCAAAAGCCTCCTGCAGCTCTTTGACAAGCGTCGCCTGGCCAGGTTGCCTGAAGAGCCCGACTTCCATCAAACCCTGCTCCCTGATAAAGTCCACACATTGCTCCACCACAAGAGGAGCCATGTGGTCTCCATACCGCCGCTCGTACAGCACCGTCTCCTCCAACCGCTGCCCAAACACACCTTAGAGTAACAAGACAGGGGTGTAATTGATCAAACCCTGGGTTTCCTACCCTAAGCTTCAAAGGACTATGATGCTGTGATCTTTTGAGAAAATAAAATGCTGCAGCGCACAACATCAGCATGCAGTTCAGACACAGGTTTTTGAAATCATAAATTGCGAGCGCCGTTGCGAGATGCTGCTGCACTGCACCAAAATCTCTTGGCACGTCCGTGTAGAAAGCTTAAAATACTCACGCCTTTTAAAGCTCAGCACTCTTTTAATTTTTCTGTAAGCAGAGTTGGAGAGGTAGCTTCCTGTTCGGTGGACTGCCTGCTTGCTCTCAGGCATCTTCCTCTCTCTCCTCCTTGCTCGTGTCTCCTTGCGTCTTGGATTCTCAGATGCCCGACCTCCCACGGTTTTAAAATCACAGCGTCTCTGAAACGCTTAGTATCCCAGATGTATCCTAGAATGGAACGAAAGACTGCACAAAGGCAGGTAAAAAAAAATCTTTTGCTTGCTCAGTTTTTTTTTTTTTTTTTTTTAAATATAGTGTGTCCCACTCCTCTCTCACTCTCGTCTTCTTCGTCTTTCCCGTGTGCAGGTAAATGGATTAAATCCCAGTGCTTTGTGAGCCTTGGAGCTGGGAAGAGGCACTCCCTGTCTTGTCCTGTTTATGTGCACTGACCCTCAGGCTCAAATATGCGTGCTAATCAGATATATCAACATTCCGACGTTGACAACAAACCTCCTTTAACAGGAGGCGTTGTTCCTCTTCGATACGTCCCATGCATACAGGTTTTTTTAAAAAAAAAAAAAACTTCCTGAGCTGTTTCTAGATAAATAAAAATCTTCCCAACATTTGTAGGAGAAAAATACAAAACCCAAATCCAAGATGAATGTTCCTGCATTAGAAATAGAAGAAATAAAGCTGCAGTTGCTGTTTCAGATCTTTATGAATATGCCACCAGCTCAGACTTTGTCCAGTCCTCTCGGAGTGTCCAGCACCTCCTGTTCTTCTCTCTTCAGTGCATGTCCTCTTAACCTTAACCAGCTTTGGTTGGAGGTGGCAGGCATCCACGTTTTTCTGTTTCTTCTTTGCTTCGGTTTTGTTTCTTTTTTGAGGTTACCTTGCAGCCACTTTTAAACATCCAGGCCATGTAACTCAGTCTGTAATAACTTGCTCCAGTTTTATTTTTTACTTTGATGAGAAGCTGTAATTGTCTTAAAGAGTTTCCAGTGACGCAAACTGGCACCTCCTAAGTTCACTGTCGGAATTCTTCAAGGCGTCTCCCTCACCGAATACCTTTCTCAGCTCCCCCATGTCACATGTTCACAGTCTTATGCCTTGTTTCTTATTCCCTTACCTGTCTTCTTACATTTTCCTTTTCCTTTGCTCACACTCTCTCTACCCCTCCCTCCTTCCCTCTCTCTCTCTCCCTCTCTCTCTCTGGCTCTCCTTCTATCTCTGTCCTCCGCTGTCCTTTCCTCACCCCTGTATCAAACTACCCCTCTGCAGGCTCTTTGGAGCATGGCCAAGTGGCGCCGACTCCCTCTTTCCTATATCCTTCTCGTCTCTCCATGAATCATTAACACTGAACACCACTGTCACAGATTGACTAAAATAAATGAGCTAGAACATGTAGCCTTTTCCCCACCCTCTTTCACTCTTTTTTTTTCCACCAGGTATTTTTGCCTCTCTCCTCTGTCACCATCTCTCTCAACCCCCCTCCACCCTGCTTACTAACTTAACATAGTCACCTGTCTCCAGTCACTTTCCACTACACCATACTGGGCACTCCCTCAACTCCTTTTTTTAATGCTTGTATCCGGTTTGGGTGAATTACTCCCTGATGACACGTCCAAAATGGCTCCTGGGACACCGACTTAGCATGTAGGGAACTTGAGTGTGAGTGTTATCTTTTAGTAAAATCTTTTTTCCATCTAGGTGCCCCAGGCTGGTCAGCAGTTATGGCTACGAGGTCATGTGGGGAATTCATTGGGAATGTTAATCTCTCCTGGGAAATGAGCGATGGGGACCCGGCAGTGTGCGATCAGATCTTGCTTGATCGCGGCGCGGCAGGCTTTAAACAGCTACCCCAGGCATTGCACTACACACTTATTGTAGATCATGGGACATGTTCTATGAATAGGAACGTCTGAAACTGACGTGTGGACTGGAACACTGATATTATTACTGCTACAGTAGTGCTGAGATAGAGAACGACAGAGAGCTGACAGCCCACTTGAGAGACGTGAGGTGTGCTGTAACTGGTGGAATTAGGCATTTTGCCAAATTGAAATGCTTCCCAAAACATCTCTCTCTCTCTCTCTCTCTCTCTCTCTCCCTCCCTCTCCAAGCCAGGAGGCCAGGCAGGGATTTTGTACTCTGATCTGCCTGGACAGAGCTTGAGCTGAAATAGTTCATGAGGGGCATGTGGAAGAACTGCAGTCCTGAATCATATGTTTATACCAGGAGGTTTATATCTGGCGAGCAGTGAGTGTCTGAAGTCTATATTCACCTAAGTGGCAGTGCTAGAACTTTTAGTTCTCTAACAGTTCAGGTCATTTTATGCTTGTTGCGTTAAGTAAAGATTTCTGGGTTACACCAGTTTTTGTTTTTTTTGCGGTATGTCGCCAGCAGTAGACAAAGGGCAGTCACAGATTTGTCTAACACAATGGGAATGCCTGGGAAATGGTCATAATATGGGTATGGTGTCAGGAGATGAGCGCCTGTGTGTGGAATGTGTTATGACTCGAATCCTTAATGGGCTGACACTATGGATATTTGGTCTAAACACATAGATATCATAGTGTTTTTTTATCAGGTATGGCATCAGGGGAACTCCTGCAGGATTTTCCAGAGACATGTTCATGGCCATGTGGTATGTGTACAATTACCTGTGAAAGGTATCCAGACTCCTTTGTTGAGGCTCTTCAGCCATTCCTCTCCTTGACCACAGCTGTTAGACAGGAAGAAGTATGATCCTGGGCTTACTAAGACATCTCTGTTCCCTGTCAGAGAGAAAAGGAAGGGGATCATTCAGGGGGTTGGAGTCTTAAGTGATCATAATCAGCTTGCTTGAACAAATTGGAAATAAATCAACGGGAAGGCGTTAGAGCTTGATATTTCGGATCAAGGGACTTAAAGAAGGTGTTCATTGGCGTTCAACATTACATTAAAGACCAGTTTAACTACACATAAATCCTTTATTTGCCTAGGATGTGAATGTTTAAAATGCTTGTTTTAATTCTTTATTGTTTCTATAGCAACAACTTACTCAGGGACTTGTGTGGGGGAATGCTTTACATAAACAGTTTTAATAAACATATCTAACCGTTTTCTGTGAGGATTAGTTTAGTTAGGATTTTTGGAATTCTTTAGGAGTCTTTCGGAGTCTGTCAGCACAGTCAGAAATAAAGCTGGAACTCTAAGGTTTCTGAAACTGGAACGTTCAGGATGGAGGACCTTGCGGTTTCATAGTAACATGGCATGCTGCGTTGTTTTTTTTTTTATCTTATTAATTTTAAGAGAGAGAGAGAAGCTCTCTAAGCTTGGGATTTTTCCCTTACAGTCACTTCACACCAACCCACCAGCCAGACATGACAAAGCCACACACTCATAAATGTCTCTTGTTTTCCATTCCTGCACTGTCTCGGCCCTAAAGATAGGGTGGGTGACATGAAAGTAGACTCGCTGTGTCTATTTCAGTTCTTTTAAGCCAATATAATTATAAGGGAATGATTATAAATACAATAGACATATATAGGGAGCATTGAAGTGTAGGACATATCCTAGAGCAAATATTGCTCTTTGAGGGCTTTTGATAAACTTAATTCGATTTCTTTTTGTAGGTGTGTCATCCACTTGAAATCCACATGCTCCAAAGCATTTAATCTTTACAAACTACTTGATATGCATCCACCGAAAGTGGCCGCACCCTAAATAGTGCACTGTATGGCGGCTCGGGGACTAATTCAATTTTAAAGCTGCGATTATTCTTTTTTATTATTATTAACTACACCAAATGAAAGGGAAGAGAGCCATATCGAATCTGAGCAGAAAATCCGACATGAACTCTCTCGGCACGGGTTAAACGAGCTAAATTAAGCAGATCCTCTCCGAGTCACGGTCAAGCTGTCCTTTCGGCCAGGCTCATATCGAGATAATGGCCCGAATACAATCGAGTGACCATTTCTTATCCTTAAGTACGACTAAAGTTCAAAAGCGGAAGAGCACACCATCGATTTTCATAATTTAATTTTTCAAAATCTCGCTGTTTCTTCCCCCTACCCCTGGATACGTTCCTTGGAGGAGACTATTAATCACAGAATGGGTCTTGGCCACAATTACCCAGCGCTCTACATTCCACTCACATTTGCTGAGAGATTGTGGTAATTAATTTCAGCGAGGCACTTTCTTTCACCTACAGAGAGCGGCAAAAAAAAAAACAGCTAAGTGGTTTATCAATACTTCTTTTGTTCCAAGCATGGAGAGTAAGACCTACTATAGCCTAATGATATTAAAAGGAGATAGAGGACATCCCTAAAGGCTTGAAGGGAGTGACTGGTGCACTGGGCAACAAGCTTAAATTGAGTTTAACGTTAGTGAACATTTGTAGCTCATTCAGTGGCATTAGTCGCCCCCCTCCTCGCTCATTCTTTAAACCAGGCCCCAAATTCTTTGTTAGCCACTCTGCCACAAAGCGATAAGAGAGTATTAGACATGCTGGTTAGCTTAAATGGATTAGAACAGTGTATGAGAATTTGGCTTCACTTTGAAAACTGCTGGGATGGATATAAAGGGCTTAACCAACATCGTCGTAATAAGGAATGTAAATTTAAGGTAATTATCTTGACAGCTGATGTTAGATTGGAAGAGAACATGATCCTCTCACCCGAAAGCATTAACGGATCTCGGTAATTAAGATTGGGGAGATTTATGTATTTAATATAACAGAGGATATATAGCATAAGGCCCAACTATTAGTTGTTAATGAAACACATATTTTTCCTAAGAGAAAACAGCAGAGTATAAACAATTAGTACCAATCAATATGTGCAGATTAACTGGTACAGAAAAATAGTCAGTGATGCCGTCTGACGCTGAAGCAGAGCCTTAACCATATTTTAAGCTGATTATTTTCCAATAACAGAACATCATGTAGTGATTTATTCCTCGATTTCTCACCACAATTTGATCTCGCTAACCATTTTTTATTCCATTTTCCTTTATGGGCAAAACAAGTTTGTTCCTGTTAGTGGTTCCTGTTCCTTCAGTTGCTTTCGAACTTAGTGAGACAGAAACCATAAAACTTCAAACTCCTCCCATTTTATGGTGTGGGAAAAAAAAACTGTTGATACTGGAGATATTTTCAGAAAATTTTCAATAAATTTCTACGTCAGCATCCACGCATGAACAATTTAGTTTTAAATAAAGTCAGGGTTTTTTTATAACGATAATATATAAACCCGTAATATCAATTACAGCTCCGGTCTGACCAATCAGAATGGAGAGTTCAACAGCTCCGATGTGTAAACACTTTATTAGTGCTTTAAACAGACTAAACGTCGCTTTATAGCCTTGTATAGAAGCTATTTAAAGTTGTTTAAAAGAGACTTCACTGAACTGTAAGAGAAGTTAGCTGTAGTTGACGTGTTTCGTTCGTATATGAGTAATTATTCTGGCTACAGCAATACAGTGTGAACAATATAACAAAACATCATATTTAGAACTCGAAATGAAGCCTCAGAAAACGTTTTCTAGAAATTTCTTTAGAGCTTCACTGAAAACAGAGACATGTTACACAAAGACATTTTGAATAAAGTGATAAGAAATGAACCAGGAATAGGAAAACCCCTGTGAGGACACTGTATAACATTATAGATCTAAGCTGCAGGCCATACAGGCCAAGACTGTTGTCAGATTATTAGGTATACCTATCATGTAAGTGCATCTATTACGACTGTGTCAATAAATTACTATATAGACATTATTTGGGTCTTGGAACCCCTTCAGCCTGGTCTGAGGATATCAGAGGCAGCAGTGGTGTTCAGATCAAACAATAGCGATCAGAAATTGTCACCAATGAAGGGCTAGAGCACGATAAACACACTTAACAAAAATGAATCTTTAAGTGTACATGGACCACAGCTGTAAGTTGTACACCGTGAGAATGATCCACCATCTACATAACATCTGGTGGTCCACTAGTCTCCGCTGATGAGTGGGATGGGGTAGAGAGACTAAACTAGATGTACTGTCAGTATTCATACACAGCTGATGGCGTGTTGACCTGATAAAAGATGGAAAGTAGGTGGGAACTCGGCTCACTCTGGGTTGTAATGAGTCCAATACCTCATGAGGACGTGGTGTAAATTGGTGGAAGAAGCACTGATAGGCTGATATATAAAGACAGAGAGCATACATGGGTGTACATCACAGGGCACCATGCACACACACAAACACCAGGGGGAATGTAGCCAATCCCTCTGATGGCATTTTAATTGAAACACAGATACAAAAAGAATTATCTGTAAAACAAGTAGGTCTATATTTTAAGCATTTACAAGTATAATTATACTTCACACAATTATTTATATTCCTTGTTTTTTCAATTGGATTTTATTTGTTGTAATAATTATCCCAAGAAAATCACAGCATTACTCCTGGATGGAAATAATTGAGCTTAGTGTTTGGAAAGAAAGTGAAAGTCCTTTACTTAAAGACCTTTATTAAACCCTCTCTTTCTCTACAGTGCTTCAGGGTATAGCATTTGCCAAGTGTCCTCCAGTTCATTACATTAAGTGGCGTCTTCAGAGACAGTATATCCGTCCCTCAGGTATCCATAAAACCACAAATCACCGAACTGTTAACGCCACTTTGGGTTCGTCTTCATGAGCTGTCACGTCTGTGAGCTATCAAACAGAATCAAAATCAAGATCCAGCCAAAATCACTGTATGGAAAAAGTCTCTAAAACCGATCTTGATTGAATTGATATGTCCGGTTACAGTGACGGACGGACAAGTGGCTATTGAAGTGCTCTGCGGTATTATGCAAACCAGATTAAAAGGTCAAACCTCGCCGCCATGTCCAAGCTTCATATTTAGCAAGCTCGGTTTATGTATCAATCTGCTGAAGTGCTATTATTTATTTAGTTAGTTAGTAAGTTAGTGAACCATCTAAGTGATTGCAACCTAACGCAATAAGCAGCCGTGACCTCTCAAAGACGACGCGCTGCACGTTTCTACCCTCAAGGTTAGCGTCCGTCGTGATCCGTCCATCATGACAGATGTTGCGTGAAGAAGGCGCACTCACCTTTCTGTGTGATGCTATTAAACTTCCAAGACTTGAAACAGGTGAGTCCCATGCTGCAGGTGTCTCTCATGCAGCGCCCTAGCTTTGCCAGATCTCTACTCCTCTTTTGGCGTTCTCTACATGTCAGCGATGGAGCTGTTGGCGAACGGAGGCTGGCCACGCCGGTGGCGTTCCTGAGCGCGGACTCCCCAGCACTGCCATGGTTCGGCTCGACTGCCGCTCCATCCGTCTAATTTCCCACATCTCCCTCCCCATCCATCCCATCAATAAAGATCCAGCTCTACCCCTTTTGCAGTCGGTGCTGGGGGAGATACGAGGGTGGGGCGGGCTCTGTCTCTGCAGCATACGTACGCACATACACACACTCCCTAAGCCAAAGTCTGGCCTCAGCATCCCTTCAGCAGCTATAATTACTTTGGTACACTACGGCATTTCAGGCGAGCAGGACCAATTTCCCTAATGCATCCACCTCCCTGCGCACACACCCCCTCCCCCTGAGCCGCCACCCAGCATTTGGTTTAATGGCCATCGACATGATCGGCCCTCACCCTCACGCAATGACTCAAAGAGGTTATAAAGACAGGAGCGGGTGGCCGGCGCGTTAAACTTTTGAACCGTTCTCCATTACGCTAAGAGGAGATACTCTCTCTCTTTCTCTCTTTTCTCCTGACTGTTTTTCCATCCTTCCTATCTCTCTCACTCCCTCCTTCTCTCTCTCTCTCTCTCTCTCTCTCTCTTTCTCTCTCTCTCTCTGTTCATAGATGAGATTTATGTTCCCTGGCCTGGCAGGGATGTTGTGGATGTATTGATCCTGATGAAAGAGGCTCACTTCATTTGGAAGAAGGAATCGTCTGACTGACTAGACTTTACACATGCTATCAAATCCTAGACGCTTTAGTGGGACTGATTTGTTGTGGCTTTTCACGACTGATGTCCACAGTCTCACTGATGAGTCTCTCCTGAAGAGGTCAAAGAAAAGGAAATAAGAAACTTTCCGCATTTTTCTCATAACATTAACATTATGAAATAAAAGACTTTCAGTGTTTGTTCATCCCTCATTCATTTATCCTAGTCATGGTTTAAGATGGATCCAAAGCCAATCATGTAACTATTAGGTGGGAGAATTCACTCTGGATGGGAAGCCTGTCCATTGCAGGGCTTCATTCATATACTCATTCACACCTTAAGGCAAAGTGTACATACCAGTGTATGTTTGGATAATGGGAGGAAACTGGAGAAGCTGTAGGACGTCCACACAAACAAAAGACAATAACCCAAGCTCAGAATCGAACCAAAGACCCTGGTAGCACTGTGTGGCCTTCAAGAACAAGCAGGAACTCATCATATATGTTTCGGCACAGGTTTCATAAAGATGCATCTCAAGCAATATGACAGGACGGTCCAGCATCATAGCCAACTCAAAACCGAGCATGTTTAGATAGACAGAATTGAATCACTTGATGGACTGTCAGTACAAAGTTTAACGTGAGGACAGTGTCTCCTGTAGTCCCCTGATCGCAATATGTGCGTCCACTATGCAGGCAGTTCTAATTAATACTGAAAGCTTTCATCTTCCATTGTGTCAATATGCCTGACTCATGCCATTCACGTGCTCAGGCTCTTCAGAAAATGAAACCACACACACACACACACACACACACTGACCTGCTACTTTTCTAGT
>NC_080727.1:19795000-19950000 GCF_019097595.1 Hemibagrus wyckioides
AGAGACATGTTGCTTGAATAAATCTGTAACCCTGACCATACACTTTACTGTTTTAAGAAAGCAAGTTAAAAACAAAACGCATGATGGCGTGTCTTTTTGGAGGTGTCTATTCCCCCCCCCCCCCCATTTTGTAGCTCAAATGCTACAAAACGACGTAATTCCGATTTACCAAATCTGAGTTAATGTTTATGTTCCCTGAATAATCAGATTATTAGACTTAAATTTGAGTCTTCCTTGAAGTTTGATAACAAAATGGCTTTACTTATTTTGGAAAGTAAATCAGATTCCGTCCTAGTGAGAAACAAAGAGACTTATCCCACTCCTTTAGCTTAGACAAATGGACGGATTGTGACAGATCAGATTGGCGGGCACTCGAATAAGACTTATGCAACGATGCCATAACAGGAGCTGAGGCATCCTGTTTAAGGTTGTACTGTTACAACACTGACAGGTTAAAACATGGCTTTCAGCGTGCTATGTGTAAAAGGGGAGGAGTGTGCACATTCCCACAGGAGGTGTCTCTAGGGTCTGCTCTAAGTTTAGCCTCTGTTGAGGATCCCTCCCTACTGGTAGGACACTCGATGCTGTTTGACGTTGGGCAGGGCAAGATGGCACATTCTTCACGCGCTTGCTGAAAGAAGTAATTAATCGACCAAAACTGAGAGACGCGCACTTATGTTTTGAGGTAGAGACATCATTCAGAGAGGCGCTCTGTCCCCCAAATGGCTGCTTTGCAGATGGTCCAGGAGAAGAAGGTAGTGCATTTTTTGTGTTTTTTCCATGACTGGGGATTGTATTGTTTCTGCAGGTGCAACAAAAGCACTAGGGGGCTGGAGTACGCAGAGCACAGGGCGACAGAGCCCGGGCTGAAGGCGTGCGGCCATGAGAAGACAGCGAGTGTCCGAGGCGTTCCTGAGAAGGAACAGGACAAGGAAAGGGACAGGCATTGGCACCACTACAGCAAAAACTTGGCTCGATACAGTAGCAGAGAACAACAACGCTCTAAGCACCGCAACAGCCGGTCACACTCGGTAAACACTCATTATCACTCTCTTGGCTATAGCTGGGTTTTGAGTGCTTTGTCATACCTTTTCTACTGTAAAGGATGGTCACCTTGGTCTGTTGTGAAATGTAGATTTAGTATAATTTTTTTAAATGAAAATGCAATTTCTTACTTGGGTTAGGAAATTAAAAAGGTTCCTAAAAAGTCATGTGTTGGAAATCAGTATCAGTACATTTAGAGTAGGATAGCAAAATGGTCCAATGTGTATTGTTTTTATTTCTCCTAAGTCTCTTGTCTGAAAATGTTGTTGCCATGTCTTTCTTCTGTAACACACACTATGTTGGCCCTGTGCCGTTTTCTCGGGACTGAATTTGAAATTGCTGCTGCTGCCGTGCCGCGTCTCGTTCCCTCCCTTCACCGACCCTACTTGCCGATTGAACGAATGACACATTTGGGCCTGGTTCTGACCGGTGTATGATGCTGATGCTGCTGCTGCTGATGATGGTGGTGGTGATGATGATGATGATGATGATGATGATGCCGGCGTCTGTGAACGTCAAACCCCTCCCTCTCCCCCGTTCCAGAGAAGTCATCGCAGGAAAAGAACCAGGAGTTTTGAAGATGATGAGGAGGGTCACCTGATCTATCACAATGGACAAGTGCTAAGAGCAAGATGTACAGAACACGTATCTTTCTCTGTCTGTTCTGTGTCTAGTTTTTGGGAGATGGGTAGGGGTAACTTTTCATTTTGTTTTGGGTTTTGTTTTGTTGGTTGTTTTTTTTGTTTTTTTTTAAAAAAAAGGGTAGCTGGAATATTTTAGCGCTAAGCTATGAGGTACGATGCTGGGTGTTAAAACAGTTCTGCAACAGAATGTTTTCCACCTCCAGCAGGCATGCACTGCAGGATTTTAGCTTAGTTTAATATTCCAAGATGAATTGCAAATTTATATCAAGTTATAAGCTTTGAATGGTTTGTCTGCACTAAACAATTATCTGTTGGAGAGTAAGTCTTAAGATTTGCAATGTTAAATGATCAGCAAAGGCGTTCCATATTTCTACTACTGTCGAAATGTCATACAAGACATCTTGAAACAGAAATATTCTTCTACTTTAAGTCTAAAGTCACGTAGTGTATGCCGAGCATTGCTAGGGGTTTTTTATTTATTTATTTATTTTTCCCCTTATATTATCAATAAGCTCTCCTAACTGCACTGTCTTTATGCTTTTCTTTGTTTTTAGATGAGATTGTAAGCACTCTAGGTGAAGGAGCTTTTGGAAAAGTAGTGGAGTGTCTCGACCACACCAAGTAAGCTCTAACAGCTCGTCTCATCTTGTTGCGCGTGAGATGAACACAACACACACACGCACAAACATGCTGTCCAGTTTTCACTCGTCTTTTCTGGTTGTTCGGTAGAGACGGTATCAGGGTGGCCCTGAAGATTATCAAAAATCAGGAGCGCTATCGCGAGGCAGCTCTTATCGAAGTGGACGTGCTGAAACAGATGAATATGCTGGACACTGAAAATCAGTTGTAAGTGGTTTATTGGATGCTATTGGAATAAAATAGATCACGGAAAAATAAATAAATAAAAAATCTTTTTTAGTGCCTGTGTGCGGATGCTGGACTGGTTTGATCACTACGGTCACATCTGCATCGTGTTTGAGTTGTTGGGGCTGAGCACATACGACTTCCTGAAGGAGAATGACTACATGCCCTTTACAGTTGACCAGATCAGACACATGGCAGATCAGATCATCAGAGCCGTCCACTGTGAGTACATGCCACTGTATTACCTCCATATCTTTGACAATATCAGTGTTTCACCAACCCGTTGCTGTAAAAACAATAGGTAGGTAACACTTTACATGTGCTGTCCTTACTTCTGTCGCTAAATATTTAATTAGATTTCTGTTCTCTTTCAGTTCTTCATCAGAACAAGTTAACACACACTGACCTGAAACCTGAAAACATTCTCTTTGTCAATTCAGACTGTGACATCGAATACAATGCCAAGTTGGTGAGTATAGCTGATAACTGTTATCTAGTAAATTCCAGAGATTAGGCCCTGAAGTGTTTCCGTCTGCAGAAACGGGATGAGAGGACGCTGAAGAACCTCAGCGTGAAGGTTGTAGACTTTGGCAATGCTACGTATGACCATGAGCACCATACCTCAGTGGTGTCCACACGTCACTACAGAGCGCCCGAGGTTGTTTTGGGTAAGAAACTCCTCCTTATAGAGAGCAGTACGAATGTGGAATCGGACTTTTCTGTTTACACACAATTCTCTTCATTCTCAGAGCTGGGCTGGAATCAGGCATGTGATGTTTGGAGTTTGGGCTGCATTCTGATTGAGTATTATCTGGGATTAACACTGTTTCAGGTAAGTGAGACAAACAAAAATCTCTACAGCTCTAAAATAGTTTTTCCTGAATATTAAA
Organism: Hemibagrus wyckioides; assembly: GCF_019097595.1. Classification (NCBI taxonomy): domain Eukaryota; kingdom Metazoa; phylum Chordata; class Actinopteri; order Siluriformes; family Bagridae; genus Hemibagrus; species Hemibagrus wyckioides. Next base: position 19,798,443 of record NC_080727.1, read on the forward strand.
AATGGCAAGTGTATTATTGACGCTGGGTTTGTTACAGACTCATGACAGCAAGGAGCATCTAGCCATGATGGAAAGGGTTCTAGGACCAATACCGGCACACATGCTCCAACAAACGAGGTGAAGAAAACAAGATGAAACATTTTGCATTGTCGTGCTAAGCTGTGTAATGGCTAGTAGTCTCACAAGCCAGACCTCCAGCTTTCGCTAGAGACTTCGATTCATCTCATCACTGGATAAAAAAAATGCCTGCTTGTTCACTCTGTAGTCCAAAAATTCTAGTCAATGGGGGCCAATACTGCTGTATATCTGTAATATTTATGTTTGGTTGCTGCATTGCAGTAATCATGATGCTCATGTACATGCGGTCTGGTTACAGGAAACGGCACTATGTTCATCATGGCAAGCTGGACTGGGATGAGTACAGCTCATCAGGAAGATACGTGAGGAAGCACTGCAAGCCTCTCAAGGTAAATGGCATAAAATTTGCAACTTGTATTTCAGCAGAGCTAACAATATGTTAATAAATTCTCTTCGCACATAACAATTCATTACTTTTCCAGCACTACATGTCCTCCAAGAGCTTGGCTCACGAGCAGCTGTTTGATCTGCTCCAGAAGATGATGGAGTACGACGTGTCCAAGCGTATCACCCTCGAGGAGGCCATCAAACACCCGTTTTTCACCCCACTTAGGAAAAAGTGTGAAAAGTGAACCTCTGTTAACCAGATTCACCCTTTTTACACCTCCCACGGAGACTCCCGCTGACTGTATCAGTCTGCTTTACCAGAGCAATACGTTTAAGAGAGCGCTTTAAGTGTTAAAAGGAATGCAGCTACAAGTACATCTGTGCTTCGTTACAGCTGTGTAAAGATGACTGGTGCATAAGAATGGTGCATATTTCTCATTCAAAGTTACCCGCTTGCTTAATGTACATATTTATTTTGTGATCTCACGTGTAAAATGTGTTCCACTGGATTTTTGTGTTAATTAAACTTTACTACATTTTCAGATAATCATTGTGTGTTTTTCAAAGATTTGGAGTATTAGCAGAAAGACAGTATATAGTTTCTAGGATTCAATCATAAGTAAGGAAAAGTCTGACCTCTGAGATGTCATTCTGTCCTACAAGTAACATATCTAATGAGTCTTAAAGCAAATAATTTATTTTGCTGCTTGGTTGCATTGGAAACCTAGTCATAGTTGTTACTCCAAAGCTGTCAAATGAGTTAGACTAGGATTATACACATTTTCTATGATTTCCAGGATGTTCGTATTCAGAGTTAAACCTGAAGTAGGTGTGGCCTCAAAAAGTAGACATGCCACAGAGCAGTAAAGATGACAGGAGCTACGACGGTTCCTCCAACTCAGCTTTGTATATGGATTTTATTAGAACATTGTTCAGTCTTAATAATATTTGGTTGCATCCATACTGTAGATATTAGACCGGTCTGCATGGGAACTGGCTTAAAAGATGTCCTGTAGATGTCGCTCCAGTTCCACAACAGGACATCATCTGTACTCTTTAGGGTTCAGTGATTGGACACTTTATGTACAACTATTATGATCAGTCTCTCTGTATAGGGTCGGGAGTAGGTTTGAACATCGGGTAATTGAAAAGAATTTAATCGTCATTATTTATTAAAAGGGTTATTTTATTTGGCAGGAACATTACTGTGTAAAATCAGCTATTATTAATTTAACTTTTTAATATTGGCACTGTAGAGAATGTCCCAAATTTATGATGTCTTTTGGGAATATTTTCTAGTTTTTAAACATCAGAGTAAAAATTTTCCCTTCATAAGATCTTGTGGAATATATGAACTGGGCAAATCTCAAATTTCTTGCTTTAAACATTATATTCCATGAATAAAGTTCCATTAGAAAGCCTTCATTGAAAGCTGGGATTCTTTAGGAAAGTTCATGTTTTTAAAGATGTTCAAGGACTTGTCAGGGGTTTAAACTTTCTGGCTCCAGTATATAAATATAAAGGTAAGGGAGAGTGGGATCGGTTGTAACACTAGCCTTTGCTCTACTAAGCAACAAGCAAAACTGCGATCATGCTAATTAGCATCCTCTGCTACCGTGACTCTAAAGAACTAAGAAGATTAATATGCAGAAGAATATTTATTTATATTATGGACTTAATTGAAACATTATGTGTTCAATTAATCTAGGTTAGGCTCGATCATTGTCTAATTAGCATAACTGATAGTTGGCTACGCTAAGCTGGTATGTCAGCTTCGAAGATGATTGACAGTATGAGGTGAGGGTTGCTAATACCAAAGTCTCTAAGATATTTAACACAACACAAAAATCATTGTACACTATATTGCCAAAAGTTTTGGGACACCCCTCCAAATCATTGAATTCAAGGGGTTGGGCTTGGCTCCTTAGTTCCAGTGAAAGGAACTCTTAATGCTTCAGCACACCAAGACATTTTGGAACTTTGTGGGAGCAGTTTGGGGATGGCCGCCTTCCTGTTCCAACATGACTGCGTACCAGTGCACAAAGCAAGGTCCATAAAGACATGGATGAGTGAGTATGGTGTGAAGGAATCCTGACCTCAACCTGATAGAACATCTTTGGGATGAATTAGAGTGGAGACTGTGAGCCAGACCTTCTTGTCCAACATCAGTGCCTGACCTCACAAATGCACTTCTAGGGGGAATGGTCAAAAATTCCCATAGACACACTCCTAAACCTTGTGGAAAGCCTTCCCAGAAGAGTTGAAGCTGTTCTAGCTGGCTAACTCCATATTATATTCATGTGCATGTAAAGACAGACGTCCCAAAACATTTGCCAATATAATGTATGTACTTAAAAATGGCGTCCTTTCTGAAATAATCATGACATTTAACGATGGTACATGTAAATGAAAACTACTGGATAACTGGAAGTTAGTTACTGTACCAAACTGTGTGGGGAAAGTGAAGTGTCATTAAAAGTGAACAGTTAACGTTGTGTGTGTGTGTGTGTGTGTGTTAGTGTAATGGCTTGGCTTGCCACCAGAGGACTCTGGGCAGTGTGTAGCTGAAGACTTTGGTCTACTGATTGGAAGATTGTGACTTTCAAAACACAGCACTGCCACTGTTGGGCACTTAATCTTCAGCTGCTCAGTTGTATAAATTATAATGTATACACTGTATAATGTAAGCCACTCTGGATAACGGAGTCTGCTAAATGTCGTAAATGGACGAAGACTCAACCGTATCAGCTGTTAATGCACTCGTGTGTTTGACATGTGGTATGTATGCGCCATGCGTTTTTTTTATACTGATGGTGCTCTTAGTCCCTGACCTACTGAACCAGTAAGAGGACGTGTTTATTGATAGCAACTTCAAAGCCCTTCGGTAAGTCGTTCTGGATAAGGCCGGCTGCCAGATATCGTAAATGTAAATGTAAAACGTAAACAAACTGACCCCACATCATGTCAGCAACTGAACTCATGACACAGGGCCGGTTAGAACAATTTGGTCCACATTTAATTGTGTGGAAATAGTATTTATTATCAATAGCTATTGTTATGAATAGCTTCACCTGACAGCTTTAGAATGTTTTAGGTTGGTCTTACACTGCGCCTCTGATGATTATTACTTCTCACACTCTAAGAATATCATGTGTTCTTCGTGTCAGATTGTGTAGTTGCTATAAGCTTTGCCTTACATGTTTGTAGGTCCTCAAGCATTACACTGTCATAATTATTTGCACTGCGAAATGCACTTCTGCTTAGATGCTAACTGTATTTCGTTGCCTTGTACCCACATGTGCAGTGACAATAAAGTTGAATCTAATCTAATCTAATCTAATGCTCCATTTACAGAGCATTGGTGTGAAAATTAGCTAACCACACACATTCATCCTCTGTTTATTTCAATGTCCTGTCGCTTTTTGCCCTGTGGTCATAACTGTGGTGAGACATTACAGAGACGTTTAATTCATTTATGTTTAGTTTATGTTTTGCCATGACCAATACCGTATTTGTGCCTGTCCTGAGTTTTGTGTAATTATCTGCCATCCTCCAATTGATGGTTTTTATACGAGTTTCTTTTAAGCAACATTTTCTGACAGTCAGAACTTTTTTGTTGACTGTCTTTGGTCCCAGTGGCACTAAACTGGACACCAGTGGACATGTTATGTTGTACGTTCAATAGCCTTATCTGAACAGAACAAAATTTTCATGGGGTGCGGGGGTAGTTCCTTTTTATACAGGTGATGTATATATATCCAGATCAGCCATGTTGATGTTTTTCTCAGACCAATTCTGAGAAAATTACATGCTGGATTATTGGACCTACTGTTTTTGCCAAACTCTATGATTTTCTACCCAGATGTTAGAAATAAAAAAGAATATTATATTAGACTATTGCTGTTTGGCAGATTCAGTCTTGTAGCACAGCCATCAGTGACCCATAACAGTGACCACATATTAAACACTTCCTGAGACGCAAAAAAAAAAAAAAATGCTTTGTGATGGTTTTATTGTACTTTAAAATTGTTGCTGGAACATTTGTTCGCCGCGAAACTGAAACGAGAACCAGCGACTCTTCTCGACTCCATGGACACTATGCTGTGTGAGGAGCATGATCAGATGACCACATGACCCCAAACTCCTGTGTTCATTTTTAATTGTTGCATGATTTTTATCACTGGGAAAACAATTCCAAAAATGATTATCTGTGATAAATCTAATTCTCCAGTCCAAACAGGACCGCCGATCTTAACCTAAATGGATCCTTTACAGTGTATGGCAAAATATTGTACAGTGTAAAGCCAGCTTTACTCATAAGAGGTGGCAAAGCTTACAACTGACCCCACTCGCCCCATACATATGGTGTTTTCCATAATATGTCATGCAGCAGTTGGATGATGTTCATGAAGTAAATCTAATCACAACAAGGGAGTTTGAATAAATCCTGATGTTTAATACAAAATACAAAATGCAAGCCATATTAGCCTACTTTAATGCATCTATCATCATGCTGTGGTTTGAAGGCGCCCAGAATGACAGGAAGTGCGTTGGCCAAAGTGTTGGCACGAAATCCTCGCTCGCGCAACGCTTTAAGCAGCGCTCGCGCACTAAGTCGGAGCACACACCACACGCGCTCGGTTTTTTCTCTCTATTTCCTCTCTCCTGACGATTAAAAAAACCCCAAAAAACGTTTCATGTCAGGACGCGTTACGGTGAAGGTTTAACCCGAGTTTTGGTCACAAATCCGCGTGTTTTTTGAGCTTTTTCTTCCAGAGTCACCAGAGTACCCAAGGATGCGCGCGATGGCTCTGTCGAAGGAGATGGTCAACAAATCATCCAGCAGTGCTTACAAAAGCGCCTTCTACTCTTTCCAAGCTGCTTTTTGTTTAGTTTTGTCCGTATTTTCCGTGGTATTTTGCGCACTCATAACCTTCAGGACGTCTCACCTGGAGCACAGAATGCAGTTTCTGGAAAGCGAGCGCCTTTCTGTCCTGGGCGCTGCACCTCCATCTGCGCAGGATAACCTCAACCTCTCTCTGTGGGATGCGGTGGAAAAACTCGTCCATAAGGTAAGCTGGAGAATAATAACGTGATATTTGTATTGGGATGAACAAAAATTCACTTGTTGTATGAAGGAAGACGTATGCTTAGGTTGTGTTAAGGTACAATACAAACATTAGGGAGTGGAGTGGGAACTTCTAATGAGAGAAAATGATTGCATTATGTCCCTTTACTGTACCTTTCAATAGACTAGAATATTCCCTTATAATAAGTTAGTATAATTAACTCAATAATCCTTAGTCTTCCATCATAGTGACTTTCAGTTTCCTCAAGAGGCAAAATTACGCGGTGGCCATTCCAATAAACAGATAAAAATATTTATATAGCAATTTGATTAATTAATGAACAATCTTTAGGTGTAATGTTGTTTTATATACTGTACTTTGTGCAGGATACAATAAAATAATAAATAAATAACTCTTGGCTGTATGCCAGTGAAAAGTCCAAACATTTGAGCTTCAGAAATTAGGGTCAATCTTTATACAACAGAATATAAACATGGACATTTTTTTATCTTAAACTTTAGGAAAATAGACACAGAATTTTAGATCGTTTAGGTAAAATTTTAAGGAAAAATTTAAGCACTGGGATTTTCCATGAAAAAGCATTTTTAAAAAAAGTAATAATATCAAAGTTATTGATTATGCAATACACTGAACAGGAGCTGCCAGATTTTTTAAAGACTATCAGTAATAATATCAGAGTTATTGATTATGCAATACATTGAACAGGATCTATGGAATTTTTTAAAGACTATCAGTAATGATATCAGGATTATTGATTACGCAGTACACTGAACAGAAGTTTGTGTCCAAATTTCATACAAATTTTGATCAGGTCAGGGATGTAATTAAGAATTCTGGCCCACCTGAATCAATATTGTTATAGGCCTCTTTAATTCCATATTTCGTTTTGTATACCTGAAATCTATTTAAACATCCTGCTCGACTTTAGTGGGCCCCTATCCAGCCTCCAGATGTGGAACGAACACAATTTTTTTAATCCTCCTACATGGTCAGAAATCTATCATATCAGTGCACTTTGTAGGTGTACAGTTACCGACTGTATCACATCTGTGAACAGCAATATCCCTTTTGGCATTGTTTTGTGCTAAAACGGCTTTTAAGATTTATTTCATAACCATAAAACAAATATTAAACATTCATGACATTATTAGAGACTTTGTGTTTTATTCCAACGTTCCACCAACAGAATACAAGTTGGATTTTTTTTATAGGGTGCTTTATGTCTCAGTTAATGAGATTGGGATTAAAACCATGACATTGATGTGACCAGTTAAACAGGGTAATGAATTTAGGATATCTTTAGGATCTTCAGGATTTTCACCAACAGAACTTTTTGGTTCTGTTTCATGGACCCCATTTGAGAACCATGGCCTTAGGGCAAAGGGACCACCATGAAAGCACCACTGATCAGATATTATTGGCTGGTAGACGTGTATCAGGTGGAGAAGCGCCGCTTTGATTTTCAGCCGCAGTAGTGTTACTGCTGGGTCGAGAACAGTCCATCAACCAAGCTGACAGTGATGATTGACATAAACTTTGACATAAGCTTATTGACATAACTTTTTTACCATAGACTATCAGTGTAAGCATGGAATAAAAAATGACCAGAAGTGTACCTCCACTGGTGTACCTGTATTATAGGTTCACTTGATTAAATAACCACTGACTATACACTATACACCCAAAAGTTTGTGGACACCTGGCCATAATGTTCATATTTGCATGTTGAAAATGCCATTCCAGATTTATGCTGTTATAATAATAACCTCCATTCTCCTAGGAAGGTTTTCCAATACATAATAGAGCATGGCTGTGGGGAGTTTTATTGATGTCAGGTGAGGAGGTCTGGGGTGCAGTCGGCGTTCCAGTTCATCCCAAAAGTGTTCAGTGCGGTTGAGGTCAGGGCTCTGTGCAGGACGAGTTCTTCCACGATAACCTTGGAAAACCATGTCTTCATGGACCTCACTTTGTGTATCATCTTGCTGGAATACATGTGAGCCCATTGGTTCCAGTGAAGAGAAGTTCTATATAACTGTGTGTCTCCAACTTTGTTTGCAATTTGCTTGGGGAAGGAAGACATGTGGGTGTGATGATCAGGTGAACACAATAGCTATGTAGAAAAATGGCCACTTAGTGTAGACATTGAGGTTACAACCAAGACACAAACATGAAAGCTGCTTTCTGGAAATCTAACAAATGTGTCATTGCTGCAGAGACTGATGGAGGAAGTGCCTAAACTTCGTACACCGAGGGAAGTAGGTCATGCGTGCTCTTGCCCACCAGGTAAGTCCCTCTTACAAGTTTCTCTCCTCCTGATAAATACTGGATCATCATTTGCCTACTGGACAGAGTGCCTTGTCACTGGTTAGAAGAGTTTAAAAGGAATCCAGATTTTTATTTAACAGAGTGGATTGTGTTGATATATGAATCAATTTCAGGTTATATGCTGTGACCTTGCTGTCTCAAACGAATTAGCATTTCAGTGTTGGGATCATTTTCCAGAATTTTCTTTTTTAGAGTTTAAGCGCTTGTCATCAACCGGCGCTGTGCTTTAGAGCAGTAACCTCTATTTCCTTTAAGACGACGCAGATGTGTCCTTGGTAGTTCGCAAATGTGTGTATCCAGCATCTTAGTGCCTCTCCAACTGATATGCGCTGCTGAGTGACAACATTTGCGCAACCACAAACTGAATACATCTCATGGAAGTCTTGTAGTTTAAAGGCAGCCGACATGTGGAAGTTATAAAGCCCGAAATGTGGTTCAAGATTGATTGACAGACATGGTATGTTGTGTAACCTCAGCCATACACAGTATCTGGATATCAGCAGAAGTGTTTGGGAAGGATAGAGTGTTTAACCCTGTGTGGATTTTTAGTTGATTTTTAAAAAAAAAAAAAAAAAAAAGATTTTATTTTCTGAGAATATGTCTCCCTTGAGACAGTAACAGATTTTGAAAAGGTTACGATCAAGACAGGGATGTCGAACCTGGCTTTTCGATGGACGCTTGAAGGACCACGTTATAGACGCATCCATTGTACTTGTTAGTTATTCATTTACTCATTATCTTTAGTAAACTGTTTATCCTTGTAAAGGACATAGTAGGCTGTCCCGAGTGTAAGGCAGGGACACCCCCTGAATTGGGAGATGGGAAGAATCCAAAAGAAAATGAGACACATAGACAACTAGGGTCCTTTCTACTCACTGTTCCATCATGGCACGGTGGGTCAGTCTAATCAATAATGGAATTACTTTTAAAGAAAAAACACTATCATATTTCTTTCATTTGCAAAAAGTGCATCTTAAGGAATCACTGCAAACCTGTGCAAAGAAATCAGCATACGGTTTGCATGTGCACACTGCCAGAGGGGTATGTGAGTACGGACCATAACTAACCAAGGACAGGTGAGTTTGCTGTAGACATGAGATCACTTTATAATGTTGGACAGAGCACGCTAATAATACAGTCTGTACAGTCTTCAGAGGATCAAACTCAAGGCCATTTCCTTTCATCTACCTGGTAGAAACCTTTTCTGAAACATTCAGCAAACGGTTCTTTCTATGATGGAGATATTACAGTTTCAGAGGTGATAATATTTAGACTGCAAATAGACGAACAATCAGACCGGCTTTAAAACATTAACTTACTGGCTAAGGCTAATGTGCTATTGTTAAATAAATCAAATCAGGTGTGCTGATCTTACATTTCAGTGGCTAATATTACTTTAAGATTTAATGCTATTTTATTGCTGCCTTGAAGCAAACTATACGATTACAAGAATTATACAGTGCATGTAGCTGCCAATTTTATGAAAAACTCCACTGGGTTTCTTGTTGTCTGTTCCAGGCCAGGAACTGAATGCTACGATCCAACAAAGTCAAACTCATAATGTCAGGCATGAAATTACCCAATGGTGCTTTTGGGAAACAGGATCCCAGGCACATTTTTTAAAAACCTTGCCTTCTTCTAATGCTATTTGCAGGCAATTTCTACTCACTGTTCACTAAGTTGCCCTCAATTTCATCTACCAGTTTTGAGAGTGTAAAGGCTAAAGCATGCTTCTGCACATGTTGTTACACTCAGGTATTTCTTCCCTATTTGACCTAGCATCTGTAGTAAAATTAGCAACGTTTCGTGATTGTAGACCACTTGCGATTACAGCTTTCCATTTCGGATGTTTTTCGCAAGTTCAAATCAAATCCAGTTGGTCATATCCTGTTCTGCAGTACTTTAAATAGTTTTATTAACTGTTAATTATCAGCCTATTTGCTGAACATGATTCATCCAAACAAAACACAAGAACCCCTGTACAGTTCTCGGTGAAGTGTTTTTACTGGACATCTATCAAACCTCATTTGGTGGCATTTCCAGTTATGAAGGGATGCTTACAATTTACAGCCATGTCCACCAGGGAGATTTTAGTGCTTCCTTCGTTTTTATTGTCTCAAAATATTTGTCCTCCAAAGCCGTTGCTGATATCTATTGTGCGTAAAACAAATACAAACGGATTTGGAAAGGGAACCATTGGGACGGAAGCGGCGTCTGTTTCTTGCGGCTCTTGACCGGATTAATTGGAAAGAGAACGTGAATGCGGCTGAATACTTCTCAGGGCTTTCCTGAATACGTCTTTGTGGAGCATTTCCGCCTCTCTGCTATTAAAGAGCAGTGACTCAAGGCCTTACGATGAAGGTAACTCAGGGCAATATCCTTGAATCTCCAACACACATGAAAGGAAGTCCACTAGAGCCTTCTTTTGGCCTTGTTAACAGTCTTTCATTCATCAAGAAGCATGAAAGCGCACTTGAACAAGGCCTGAAGAAAATGAACTAATGGGCAACAAATTGAAGCAAGCCCACTTCTTAATTGTTGGTTTCTTCAAGACCCTGACTGAAAATGCTGGGGTTTTTTCTCTCAAATCTTGAGCTTTTGCTTTAACTTTGTTTTCCACTTCTTGAATATTCCCTTCTGTCAGACTGTCAGGTCATATTCAGAGGAGCTAGATAATGAACTGTAACAGAGAATTAAAGCCACAAACCATAATGAGCACTGTGCAGCTCATACATTGCTCTGTGGCTGAGAGACAGTGACATAGGTATGTGGTCCATTAGTTCTTTTTAGAGTTGGGCAATATGACAAAAATTATTATGTATGATGCACAATATCCATCACAGTATATAGGTTTGCAAAGGAAGTGGCGGATTTAAGAGGAAATCTACAAAATGGAAACATCAGACAACTGTCTAGTTTGGGTGAAACTGCACCCTTTATATCCTCAGATTCCAGTTTTTGGCTGAAGGTATTCTCGCTGAAGGAGCTCGATGTGCTCTTTCGTTTTCGTAGCCCATCCTTAGCAAATGTTATGTGTTCTGAAATGCTTTTCTGCTCACCGTGTTTGTAAAGAGTTACTTTAGGCTTCCTTTCAGCTTGAACCAGTCATGTTGATTCATATCTCCCATCAAATGTTTGTTTCCGCTGGAGAATTGCAGCTCACTGGATGTTATTTTGTTTCTTTGAACCATTCTGTGTAGAGACTGTTGTGTAGGAAAATCCAAGGAGATCAGAAGTTTCTGAAATACTCAAACCAGCCCATCTGGCACCAGTGGCTATGCCACAACGATTACATTTGTTCCCCATTCTGATCTTCGATGTGAACATGAGTGCTGATCAGACATTAGCACACAAGTGTTGTAGAATAATAACAGAACTCCACAGAAGTCATGTGCGGATGGTGATAGTCCTGATGACTGGCATGATGATATTTTGTCAGCATGTGATTAATGCTAGATTTGAGCGTAATCAGTCCATGCAGAACTTACATGAGAATCATGTCTTTGGACTTCCTTTTTTTTCCCATACTGGCCCCGTATTAATAGATACCACATTGACGGAAAGTGGTGGAAAGTACAAAAGCATACTTTAGTCATTATGGAGAAGTGTTTTCACTCTTCAACCTGAAAACATGGATTGGGGTTTTTTTTTTTTTTTTTTTTTTTTATGACCCAGCAAACTGCTTTAATACTTGGCTTCAGAAGTGACACAGAATAGTTGGGTGATACTGTGAAAGGGAATGAGAGAGAAAGCTGAATGTTTTGCACAACCACATAACCTCATGGCCCAGGCCACAGGGATTCAGTTAGTCACATTTAGACTCACCCTGGTCTAGTGGTGATCTGCTGGGATAAATGTACCTCCAAAGAATGTATTCTTCCCTGGTTTATTGGCCTACCCATTGTGAAGACTTGTAATCTTTAATACTTCCTCCCTGAAGCTGTCTGGGTCTGCAAAGGTCTCACTCACTCACTCTCTCTCTCTCTCTCTCCCTCTCTATGCATTTTGTGGAAGGAAGACTTGAGAACTAAATGGCTTTGTTATTGAATTAAATGTGTCAGTAGTCTGTCAATTGATTTAACACTTGGCAACGTGTGATATGCCTCTGCTTTCAATATAAAGTCTACTGAGATTGTGGGTGAATTTGGGGAATTTGGGGGTATTTTTCTTATTCCACTGTTCACTGTTTCCATTGCCAAATACATTTGATGTGATAATTGAGTGATGGCAAGGATCTCCACAGCTAGCTATTTTAAGTCGAAACCCTCTCCCATATATATAAATGCTGTACAAACCTCTCCAATTACGTTCAATTGACTTTGGCCTGCAGTTGCCTTCTTGAAGCAGTCAGGCAAAACATATCACCTCCATCAAGGTCAAGATTAAACAGCAAATAATAACATTATGGTCACTGTACTACTGACTTATTGAAAGCATCTGTCAGTGGTTTGTACCCATGCTCTCATCTATACTGTAAAAACTATCTCCTTGATTCTACCGCATTTCATAATTTATTTCAATGAACTGTAAGGCCTTTATATAAGAACACATAAGAACGTGGGTATGGAAATAATTATCGTATGGTATTTTTTTATTACCTAAAAATTGCACAATGCATCATTAAATACACTCGCCGGGCCACATTCATAGGAACACCATGCAATTATGATTTATGCAATTATCCAATCAGCCAATCACATACCAGTAATACAATGCATAAGATCATGCAGAAACAGGTCAAGAGCATCCATTAACGTTAACTACAAACATAAAAATGCGGGGAAATGTGATCTTAGTGACTTTGACCATAGTGGCATGGTTGTTGCCAGACAGGCTGGTTTGAGTATTTTAGAAACTGCTGATCTCGTGGAAATTTTACACACAGCGGTCTCTAGAGTTTATACAAAGCGGTGTGAAAAACAATAAAACATCCAGTGAGTGACAGATCTGTGGGCGGAAATGCCTGGTTGAAGAGAGAGGTCTGTGGAGAATGGCCATACTGGTTCAAGCTGACTCGAAAGCCAAAGCAATTCCACTATTCACTTTTTACAGCCGTGCTGAGCAGAAAAGCATGTCCGACTTCGAGGAGGATGGGCTACAACAGCAGAAGACCATACTGGGTTCCATTCCCGTCAGCCAAGAATCTGAGATTACAGTGGGAACAGATTCAACGTCTGATCTTCAGATGATTTTTCTCTTGTTTTCATCTCATGATGTGCACCTTAGGTTCTTTTTGAATTTGGAAGACTGGTACTTAAACTATAGCTTTATAACTGGTACTTAGCTATTGCTTGACGTACAGCAGTCAGCGTATGTCGCCAAGTGATATCTGGCTTTTTAATGACTCTTTCCTGTACTTTTCATGGCCCTGCATTTGCAGGGAATCGGCTTAACTATTTGCTATTTTCACATAACACACAGGAGGGGTTGGCAGGACTGTCTGTGTCTTAATTTGATAAACAAGTGTTAAAATGCTCATTAAGCACTTGCGGTCAGATGAACAGAGCAGACTCTGTAATAGCACGTCTGTGTTGTCTGCTCAGGAGAGCTGACTCAGTTGGGAACGCTGCATTAACTACGATCTACCTCGTTCTCGTAGAAAGTCTGAAGATCAGTTTGTGGAGATGAGTCAGCTTTATCACCATCAATCTACTAAATATTTAATCCTGTTATGATTTTCGGACGGAATCTCCATCATTTATCACCCGTTATCCAAATAAACGCCGTCACTAAAGTGCTCTACCCACTTAACCTCCTTGTCTAAACTAAAATTTCTTTGCTGGATGAATTTCTTCACTTTCTCTTCGTTGTTCTGGCCCTGACAGAGACGGCTTTAAGAACGCTGATGGTTTGCGTGCATGTATGAGTAGGAATAGTCTGATCCTTACCGTCGTCAGGCCCTGGGCTAATCTTAATTGCAAATCTCCCAAATGCCTCCAGCCAGGCATTTATGTTCTTGCTTCCTCCATCTGTGTGGCAACATGCCATGTCTCTTCACTATTTCAGTTTCCCTAAAGACGGCACTTTCTAGACCTGCATGATCTGCAGGAGGGCATTGAACCTGTGGAGGCTGTTTCCTGAAGTGGGAGTTGAGTGGAGGAATGCTTTGGAGTCGTTATGGGTATCTTTGTTTTTGACACATATTGGATGTGCAGAGAATTATTTTTACAGTCCTTAGAAGCTTGTTAGATGTTAAATTTGTTAGAAATTTTTTTGTTCATTGTGTAGTAACATGGGCATTAAATAGAGAAAAAAGGTTGCACAATTATTTTGCTCAAAATCGCTGCCACTCGCTTTTCCTACCTATAGCCTAGTTCCAAACCTGGACTTAAAACACTTTATAATGTCAAGCTGCACTGTTGATACAGGTTTTTCATATCATATATAACTATATTAACATATTATCTATCTATCTATCTATCTATCTATCTATCTATCTATCTATCTATCTATCTATCTATCTATCTATCTATCTATCTAGCTAGCTAGCTAGCTAGCTAGCTAGCCATTACAAAAGTCAAAATCACAACCCACTATTAGATAAAGGTTATTACAGTATATTTATTATTAGCTTGTGATTCTTTGCCTGCTCACTTGATTTGTTTGAACTGATTAAGTCTCAAAAACAGAGAAAGCAAAATAATCTGAATCAGGAACAACATGCATTACTGCTCTGGTTATTTTGGAAAATAAATCTGCAAAGGGTCTGCGGAAGTTGTTTAAAAGTTAAAGGGGTCCCTAGTTGCAAACAGATAAAACTGATAAATTCTATCATATCATGTCTCTATGGAGTGGTACGGAAATGAGAGGACAAGAGCAGTTATCATCAGGTCAGCTGCAAGAGAATTCAGTCCTGTGTGAAGACGATTTTACAGCCTCCGAGTTGCGTGCAGTTGTTGGATTTGGACGATGGCAATCTCTTAATTATGTGTACTATTGTAGGCACAACTGATTGTAAGCTGCTGATAAGATGCCCTCTCCTTTTTATGTTTCCTTTTCCTAACCAACATTGTGACTATGTGTGATTCATGGGGCATGTTTTTGTGTTTTGTTTATTTTTCACTTCCTGTCCTACATTATATATTGTGGACGCTGTAACAGTGATGAAAATGTGGCCTGTGATTCTCGCTTTGCTGTTCTTTTCCCTGATGTTAGTCCTGGAGTTTGTGCATTTTTATGTTCTCTTTCATCCATATTGGAAGATTAAATCAATTGTCAGATAAAAGGCACTAAAGATGACTCAGTGTTGATCATCAGAAAAATATCATGAAGATTTATGTAAAGGTCTTTAAATGTTATGGCTTTGAACAGTCATCTCTCAGAGATAAAAAAACAATCCCCCGTGCTCAGTCCCTGCTCTGAACTTTTGGTCTCTGTGGCAATTCCTTCACATTAATCCAATGTTCCTCTGCTATACTGAAAAGGGATGGGTGTGTATTCAATTTGCTGATTATCTCAGACCCCGAGTCACGGTGCAGACACATGCCACGGGCTGTCCTGATGACACTCAGACCTCATAGAGAAGAATAAACTTCCGCTCAGGATGTCCCTCCAGCGTTCACATTGTCTGTGCGTGAAAGCAGTTTGTGTGTGTGTGTGTGTGTGCGTCGGGAGGAGGGAAAGTGAACAATTGTCCCGCCTCGAGGATTTCAGAGGTTCAGGGGCCGGTCATTGTATCACTTTGTTGGTTTAATTCACTCTATTGTCACACCAGCAAACAGATTACCATAAATCGATTAGTGCTCACCATTGCCCTCCTTCCTCTTCCACTTTCTCACACATGGCTTTTATCTGGGCCGAAAACACAGAGGATGGGCTAAAACAGAACGTTCTTTTCAAGCGACACAGTGGGTTTAGGCTTGAGTACACTATATCAGCAGAGACAGCGTAACACGACTTTTATTGCCTAGAGGAAGCACTTAGAGTGCGAGATGGAAATCAACAAAATAAGGACATCAAAGGGGCATCACATCGACTTAAGTCTCATCAATAGAGCTGTCAGGTTTTATCTTAGCAGATGATCTCCTTGATGGCTTGGATGTTGTCCATGCATGGTTGATTAGGGTGCGATGGCCTGTAAGTAACATGTTAGCAAGGCAAAAATACACTATATTGCCAAAGGTTTTGGGACACCCCTCCAATTCAGTTGTTGTTTTTCAGGGGTTGGGCTTGGCCACTTAGTTCCAGTGAAAGGAACTCTTAATGCTTCAGGATACCAAGACATTTTAGACAATTTCATGCTTCCAGCTTGGGACTGCACACCAGTGCACAAAGGAAGATCCATAAAGACATGGATGAGTGAGTTTGGTGTGGAGGAACTTCACAGAGTCCTCAACCCGTTAGAACACCTTTGGGATGAATTAGAGCGGAGACTGCGAGTCAGGCCTTCTCTTCCAAACACCAGTGCCTGACCTCACAAATGCTCTTCTAGAGGAATGGTGAAACCTTCTGAAAAGCCTTCCCAGATTTGAAGGCCAACTCCATATTAAATTCATGTGTATGTAAAGGCAGACGTCCTGGTTTTGGAATGGCTCAGAGTCTCCACTCTAATTCATCCTAAAGGTGTTCTATCAGGTTGAGGTCAGGACTCAGGCAGGTCAAGTCATCCATGTTTTTATGGATCTTGCTTTGTGCACAGGTGCGCAGTCATGTTGGAACAGGAAGGGGTCATCCCCAAACTGTTCCCACAACGTTGGGAGCATGAAATTGTCCAAAATGTCTTACAAAGGTATGAAGCTGAAGCATTAAGAGTTCCTTTCACTGGAACTAAGGGAAACACCTGAATTCACTGATTTAGAGGGGTGTCCCAAAACATTTGGCAAAATAGTGTATATATGACAGCAAATTTTGGAAATACAACAAAAGCAGAAATACAAATACAAACAAATACAAAAACCCAAGCATGTAGCTGTGTGTTTGAATTTTCTGAATTGTTTTTTGTCACGCTGTTGTGTTTTGCTGTCGTGTCTTTACATTTGCTGTTGTGTTTTTAGGTGTGGTTTCATGTCTCTGAGTTAGCTGTGGTGTGTTTGGTTTTGCTGTTGTGTTTTGGGATTTGTTTGTGGTTCATTAATGTGTTTCGTATTTACGGATCAGCTGACTACAATTAAGTCGAGAACTCATTCCTTGAACTAGTTCCAGGATGTGACCTGAAAACTGCAGATGCAAGTAAAAATAAATAAATAATAATAATAATAAGAAATAATCCACATTTTTTAATATGACAGCATTTTAAAAGGATGTTTTTTGACTGCATTTTTGTTTGTTTGTACTGAATATTTCTGCGTGAAAACCTGTTGCCGTCGACAAAAGCAGACTATAGGACCTGTTTAAAATGATCCATGTTTATGTACATTCTCTTTGAATGGATTGTCTTTTGGAGAAATTTACATGACCCAGTCCAGATGGACTCTGGCCACCTGAATAATATGTTTGCTTAGAAAATTTAAAAGTGAATGTGTAAAAGAAAACAACAATACATGCCAAAGGTGCTAATACACTATTATATAACTTAATTTCCCTATTAATCTTACTTCCCATCCCCTCTCAGTGACCTCTGTGGTGACCCCAGACTCTGAGGGTCCTAGCATAAATCACACATGTGGCCTTGGCTGCACCCGAATCTTGCGTCAGGCCCTGCTTTGCATTGTTCATGACGTACTTATGAGTGCGTCTGTGTGTCTGCACATGCACACTGATAGTAGTTGTCTTGGCCTGTTGACTCGTCTGGTATTTTCTCCGCATGCACTACGAAGCGTAGGACAATAAACCTTTCCAGGCCATCAACTTTGCATCCACTCCCACAGGCTTCCACGCTCATTCATTCACATCCTCTCTCAATGTCTCCTCAGCACTGTGTTATTTATACTCACTTGCAATTTAGGCTTATCCAATATTGATGTTTCCTTGCTCATGATTTTCAATGAAAACAATATTTAATCATAACGAGGAACAGGAGAACGAGCATTTCCTCTGTTTCTGGTTTAAGGAGAGTTGGTCTAGTACAATTTTGATAGAATCCTTTTACAGACTTTTATGACTGAAGTTTTACTGTTCTGTTCTCAAAATGTTTGTACGTATCTGCAACCCTCCGCGCAAGAGAGTGGGGGGAAAAAACAGTGTATTTAATTATTATTGCTATTAACTTTAAATGACTAAATTGAAATCATTTCTGGGATTGTTTCCAGCCAGAAATGCTTGACATTGCTACAATTTTTATATTATACAGTTTATTATGCAACCTAATTTGGTGAAATTGCAAAGCACAGGACTCTTCTTTTAATCTCCTAGCATTGAAGACACATATGTAATGATAGCTGAATCGAAGAGCGTGTTTCGATGATGCCACATGATGCGTCTCAGCCCAAATCCGGGGAAAATATTCTGCAGTATTTTGAAATATTTTGCAAGCTCTTCTGAATATTGCGGTGTTTGATTTTGCGTTACTTTCTGCGGTCACAATATCCTGGATAAACTGTCAGGGACAAAATTTGGTGCTTTTTTTGACCCAAGTGTTTTTGGTGGCTTTTATAATTAGATCCAGTTAGCTCATGCTAATATAACTGTATAAAGTTGGCCAAGTCAAACCTATATTGTAAGATTAGACTTCATGATAATGAGCTCAAAACATTTTACATTGATCTTGACAGGAAACGAGGGCACCCTGAGAGTAGGTGAGATAGGGGGGAAAGGGGGGCGGGGTTTCCAGGCAGTGTTAGTTAATATTGTATTTAGATATATTTAGATGTCTAAACACCTCCATGCTGATTTTACCGTCTCCTAATGGTTTTTTTTTTAGAGATTCTTTTGACATTTTTTAAGTAGTAACTCATACTAGTGTACTCAGAGCTCCCACGCAAAGTGACGGAAGTGTCACTGGATATTTGTATAGAAATGAATACATCGTTATGTCGCCCACGCCTACTGCAATCATTGCTTCAAACGTTGTTTATTAGTCAGGTTTTCAATTAGTTCTGGTTATAGATTGTTGAGAAACAGAGTTTTGTTTTTTCAGAGCAGTAAAGGGGATGTAAACTGTGACACAGGCGTAATGTACTGGTGATGAAATGATGTCTTTCATCTATTCCTCAGAAAACGTTGGCGCTTTCGGCCTTTATATCCTGTTTCCCTGAAGTTGCTAAGCAAACAGGACATTTGTCACATGCTGGTCTCTCTAAATCTAAAACAAGCTGTGTTTAATCTAACTTTATACACACGCGAGGACTGCAACAGCACTGCGGAAATCATATTGTTTTGTGTTGCTTATGAGACTGTCGCTCATTCACGGACATGTTTGTATGAAATACTGGAAAGCTAAACATTCAGTGATGCAAAGATAATGTTTTCTTGCAAGAGCCTGTAATACACATAACCGTTAGAGATATGTATAGCTTGTTCAAATATCCGTCCAATCAGCAGGCTACTTGTAGACGCAGCATTTGTGTAGCATGGCTGATAAACTTTTGCTTCCCTTATTGTCTGAACGCTCGTGAATGGAAGGGCGCAGGTGAAGAGATCCACAATACACTACGAATCTGCTTTTACCACATCGTATCCGTCACATGTAACGATGGGAAAGAAGAAGCATTAGGTTTTCTGACTGCCAGGTCTTCAGCAGTACACATGCTAATGCCATTACTCTGTCTGTTAACCAGGAAAAAACTGTGAGAATTGGTAATAAATGTGGCTTAAGCAAGGCCATAAAACCAAATCCTTCCTGTATGTCTGACCTCTTTCCATCAGATATACCTGGCCTCTCAGTGTTAACGAGTGCCCTAACCTCTGGAGATGAGTCTGCTCGGTTAAAAACCACTGATCCGAAGTCATAGGGTATCTTTTTTTTACTGCAAACATATGTTGTGTCTCACACAAGTGAGGATGCTTGCTTTACTTTCCTCTTGGGTGTTAATTCCACCTGTGCAATTAGGTATGGATAATAGTTTAGCTTTTTTTTTTTTAACCTGGTCTGTAGCACAGACTCGGTAGTGTGTGTGTGTGATTTCCATAGAAAAGAAATTCACTCAACAGTGAGAAAAAAAGCTGAATAAATCCAAACAAAACCATTTTCCTCTCATAAATCAAGGGCCGCTGTTAAATTATATCACTTATCATTTAAATAGACAAATATATAGTGTAGATTTTTTGGTGTTTTTAATAGCTCAAGAGCAATACAATAAAAGTCACTCTGCTTCAATTCTGGTTGCCTTCCTGAAGGTTTTGTGGTGTCGTTACAGACAATGGACATCAAACCCAAACTGAGATACTTATGTGTTTATTCTGAGCTAGTCTCACTATAGTAGCATGTAACCACAAATTCCTCCCCTTTACAAAGTCTTTCCACCTCTTAAAGAAATAATTATTATGATTTAGACCTTCATTTACAAATACCCATGACCAAGGAGTCCATTTTTTGCAGAATTGTGTATTGCCTAAATGTTTAAAGCCCCAGCCCTTGAATTTTTATAATACGGGTTTGAAGTAAACAGATTTTCTGTTCCTTCACAGGACTCCGGCACACTTCATGGTTGTGGCAACTAGACATGCTGTAGATGTGATGGATATAGATTAGGTTGAGTGTTCCTTTAAAGTCGTGTAAATTTGCGATGATGCTGAAATCATGACCAGATCATCGCTTGCCTGATTTGAGCTATATTGTAGAATCAGCCTCAATAAATATAAATAGCCATCCTAACAGCATTAAAAGTGCTATTTTAAAGTTGCTCCCTAAATCAGGATGTGTCTCGATATTTTTCTAGGAGAAGATATGGTAAAAAATATGGCCTTAAAGTTAAAATATATGGTCGGGCCGTGCTGTTTCAGATTTCATGGTACGACGGTCTGGCCAGGTGTTGCATCCTGAAATGGCTGACATGTGTGAGAGCCTCTGTGAATGAGTGGAATGTCTTAGATGGCTGGTGCGGTTACTGTGGTTGAGTGACAGAGGGGAGGTTTAGTGTCAGCGCCTCGTCACGTGAGGGACACATCTTTCTGCCCCTGGAAGAGCCTTTCGGTGATATATGCTTAAAGAGCACGGACAGCTGCGACATGTGATGGACACAACACTTAATTTAGTCGCAAGCGCATGCCATAAACGCGTCTGCGAGTGCAGGGGCCGCAACTGCAAACACCAAACTTGCGTAGAGTCCGTGTGAATGATCTCACCATGTTTCACGTTCTCCGGTTTCCTGACACCTCCCAAAAATACAGCAGCAGGTTATAATGGTTGGATGTGCTCTAGGTGTGAATGAATGTGTGTAATATGGTAATATATTGGGACAGATTAAACAGAGCCCTAATAGATATATATATGTCGGATGTTTGTTCATTAAATGCTTTAAACAATTTAAATCCCATTGAGATGCTTATTATCCCTTTCGAATGACCAGTAATTAAAAAAATATCAGCTGATGCTCGATGTGATGATTTTCTTGTCTTTTTAGATATTGTGCAGCAAACTCAGTGCCCCGTTTAGCTCAGTAGAGGTTTTATGGCATCTAGTGCTCATAAACAGGAACACTAACAGAGTATGAGCAGTAACCCACTGGGGTTTGAATCATGCTGGAGCATAATTAAATATGCTACCTAGGGATTGTTTAAAAATACCAATCACCACCAAGATCTCAGCAAATAATTGCAATTCAGTCTAATAAATTTCTGCAAACTGAAATATATTGCAAATACTGGGAGAGAGAAAGAGGGATTATGGAGCAGATATTTTCCGTATATTGGAATCACTTCTAAATAATGATTGATAGCAAGCGTGCTGTAGTAGTTCTTGATCTTGGGTCGATTTCTTTTATCCGAATGCGCCTGTGCTGCATTCCTGTTCACGCTCATTTAATTGAATGCTCATGCATGTTGTCAACGCAAGTCTCTAAAGGAGATGGAGTGCCACAGTAGGTGGTGTTGTAGAGATGTCATGAGAAAGCATGGGATATAACTGAGCATTGTGGCTTGAGTGTCAAAAGGCAGTACACTGCCCTGACTTCCCACAAAAGGAGGTGGCCCGCCAAGGCAGGATTGTGGCAGTTTGCTTGTATGATATAAGCCAGACTGGTAGGACCACTGACCAGTGTGTATGTCAGGAATGTTGAGTGCTCTTGGAAATTTGTGGAGTTCTGAGCTTGGGGTTAAATCGCCATCATCACAGTAATTCACAGTGGAGATTTTCACTTTCAGCTAAGGACTACATTACAGCACCTGCCTGCACAACTGCATACTCTCTCTCTCTCTCTCTCTCTCTCTCTCTCTCTTCTGCTTGCTGCATTTAATTATCTAAGTAACCCACATTATACTAACTACACAAATAAAAATGACCTTAAAAGTCCAGAAATGCTTCCAAGCACGACTGTCGTTAAACCATTGAAAATAAATCTATTTGTGTCCCATTTCCCGACAAGAAAACCAAAAAATTTTTTTAATGCAGATGTTTTGTGCAGATGTTTAAATGAGAAACACCTGCCGTCCATTAGGCATACCATAGATGAACTTTTTTTCCCTGTATGTCTTAAATATTCGCTGACCGTTTCGAATTGCCCTAGGAGGCGAACAATTACAGTGCAATAATCCAATTGAAATGTTTAGGTAAAAGCAATTAGCTCTAG
This sequence comes from Hemibagrus wyckioides, assembly GCF_019097595.1. Classification (NCBI taxonomy): domain Eukaryota; kingdom Metazoa; phylum Chordata; class Actinopteri; order Siluriformes; family Bagridae; genus Hemibagrus; species Hemibagrus wyckioides. The sequence goes on from NC_080727.1 coordinate 19,820,926, forward strand.
TTTTAAGGTTGTAGGTTTGCCCGTCAAAGTTCAGTCGAGTTGCCGTGGCTGTACGGAGTGGACTGAGTCTGTTTGCTTATCTGGCAAGTTCAATTTGTGAGAGCAAGAGAAACAAATGTAGAGAAATGCACCGAGGGCAATAAGATCATTTATCAGCATGATAGCCTACAGCCCACATCAGACAACAACTCGGGCTATTTAACCTTTCACCCTTAACCCCTCACTACCACTGATTACTCTTAATTGCAGCTAAGGACTGATTTATGTGCACTGATTCATGAGAGTTTACACACAACGTGCACATCAGGTTGCGATTTCAGGCTGTAAAGGCCCGGCTGAAACGGAGCACGAGCACAGATGAATTAGTGACACAGTCTCTCAGCAGCTGCACGCTCTTGCTAGCTTTCATTAATTAGCACTTGTTCATTGAGAGTCCGGTGGGACGCGGTTTTTGTAGCGGAGCGGGAAAGCGGTGCACAATTACGGCAAGCGTTTCCCTTTAATGGGAATCTAATGGCCATGCGAGTTGCAGAAGGTTTGGAAATGGTAAAGCGGCAGTTTTCCAGCAAGAGGGTTCTGAGGGTTTGGCTGATGTGCTCTTTCATTGCTGGAGGATTATTATCTACTCCTCCTGCTGAGTGATCACTCTTCCTCAGGAGACTGTGGTGGAGCTTGTTCTGCTGCTGTGGTTTAGCTAGTAGGGAGGTTCAAAAAGTGAGAGTTCAGAATGTACGCCACATGCAACGTTTTATTTATTTTTTTTACACGCTTTGGCTGTTTTAGCTTAATTGATTTTCAGACTTTTCGCAAGCGTCCGACCTTCTTCGGATGAACGGGTTTCAATAAGCGCCGTATGAACACAAATGCCAGTTATTGTCATTATACAAGCATAACAAGATTCAGTACACTAGCACTATCTCCGGTATCACAAATTGCACAATACTGAGTGTAATCGGAGACGAGGTAGAGAAAAGATATTTTTTTGGCAGAGCACAAAATCTCTGAGTCTGGACGTGACGCCGTCTTGTCTTTTTTGTTCGAGAAAGTTATGGGTTATTTACCTGATAGGCTCCACACTCACATTGAAATGTTTGCTGATATTTGGAGCTTGAGAGAGAACAAGAAAGAAAGAAAGAAAGAGAGAGAGAGAGAGAGAGAGAGAGAGAGGGAAAGGGGGGAAAAACAAATAACCACAACCACATGTGCCCTTTTTTTACACATAGCCTTTATAAACACTTCTGGTAAAAAATAAAGTTAATGCATTTAAACTAGCAAAAAGAGCAGATTCTGAGAACACTTCAGCTAAGACAACAACAACAACAACAAACCACATCACATTAAATAAATCAGAAATGTACGGCTAAGTATGTGTAACAAATGCTACAGGTAATGATGCGTATGTGTTAATCTTTTTCCTCAGAAAACTGAAGTTCACTGTCAGCATTGAGCTACGTCCTGAGTGTGTGTGTGTGTGTGTGGGAGAAAAAGAAGTATTTGTGGGCTGAAAGAGTGTGTGTGTAGATTTATAAAAGTCCTCCGTGTCAGCCTCATGAAGCCACATCATCCGTCTATCACATCACCCAAAACCTCTTAGGCATTACACGCATGAAGAAAGCTGGAGATGGAGAAAGAAGACAGAGGAACGTCTCACCCGCTGCGAAACCTGTGGTTTCAAAAGTAATTGCGGATTCGTCCTCTGGAAGATGTCACAAACGGGCGAGAGAGCGCGAACGCGCGTCTCTTCGTTTACATTTAAACTTTCGACCTGTTCTCCTTCTGGCTCTATGTGAGATAGTAATAGCGGGAAACGAAATGCTAAACAAACAAATTACTCATCCAGAATTATTACTTTCTCAATCAGTCAAAAGCGAATACCATCAAGCACCAAGTCACATTTACGACCGTTTATAAATATTATAGCTAATTGTCTGAAGTCTGCCGTATGTCTTTATCTGGGAAAGCCTGAATCCGTAGCTCTGATTAGATTTCCTAGAGCTGAGAACTGTCTGGAAAAGTCTAACTGAAGATGTATTCAAAGTAAAATATTCATCAGGAGGCCAGATTTAATCTTTGGCAAGGTTAAATAGTATAGCGTATCATAGCCGTGCAAGATCATGGCCTGCGTGTGCAGTCCGTTTCTGTCTCTCTCTGCATTACAGGGGCATGTGGTATCAATTAGAGATTTCTATCGGTAATAATTCAAAGATTAGAAAAGAATCAGCGTACAATAAAAGTCATTTGGGAATGGATAAAGAGAGCACTTAGCATAGTTCCAATGTGTTTTACAATACACCAGAACAGTGGCTTTACTCATATACAGTATAAACAACACCCAAACAGAGAAGGAACGAGTGTGTGGTGATGAGTTTAATGAGTTCACACACTCACACACACACACTCACACACATTCACACACACATTTACTCACACACTCACACACACACACACTCACACATTCACACACACATTTACTCACACACTCACACACTCACTCACACACACACTCACTCACACATTCACACACACATTTACTCACACACTCACTCACACACACACTCACTCTCTCACACACACACACATTTACTCACACATTCACACACACATTTACTCACACACTCACTCACACACATTTACTCACACACTCACTCACACACACACACATTTACTCACACACTCACTCACACACTCACTCACTCTTTCACACACTCACTCACTAACTCACTTTTTCACACACTCACTCACACTCACTCACTAACTCACTTTTTCACACACTCACTCACACACTCACTCACTTTCACACACTCACTCACTAACTCACTCTTTCACACACTCACTCACTCACTTTCACACACTCACTCACTAACTCACTTTTTCACACACTCACTCACTAACTCACTTTTTCACTCACTCACTCACTAACTCACTTTTTCACTCACTCACTCACACTCACTCACACACTCACTCACTCACTCTTTCACACACTCACTCACTAACTCACTCTTTCACACACTCACTCACTAACTCACTTTTTCACACACTCACTCACATACTCACTCACTAACTCACTCTTTCACACACACACACTCACTCACTCACTTTCACACACTCACTCACTAACTCACTTTTTCACACACTCACTCACACTCACTCACTAACTCACTCACACACTAACTCACTATTTCATTCACTCACTCACACACTCACTCATACACTTACTCACTCACTCACACTCACATACTCACTCATACACTTACTCACTCACTCATACACTTACTCACTCACTCACTCACACTCACACACTCACTCATACACTTACTCACTCACTCATACACTTACTCACTCACTCATACACTCACTCATACACTTACTCACTCACACTCACACACTCACTCATACACTTACTCACTCACACTCACACACTCACTCATACACTTACTCACTCACTCATACACTCACTCATACACTTACTCACTCACACTCATACACTCACTCATACACTTACTCACTCACACTCACACACTCACTCATACACTTACTCACTCACTCATACACTTACTCACTCACTCACACACTCACTCATACACTTACTCACTCACACTCACACACTCACTCATACACTTACTCACTCACTCATACACTCACTCATACACTTACTCACTCACACACTCACTCATACACTTACTCACTCACTCACACACTCACTCATACACTCACACACTTACTCATACACTCACTCATACACTCACACACTCACTCATACACTCACTCATACACTTACTCACTCACTCACACACTCACTCATACACTCACACACTCACTCATACACTCACTCACTCACTCATACACTTACTCACTCACTCACTCACTCATACACTCACACACTCACTCATACACTCACACACTCACTCATACACTTACTCACTCACTCACTCACTCACTCACACACTCACTCATACACTTACTCACTCACTCACTCACTCACTCACACACTCACTCATACACTCACACACTCACTCACACACTCACTCATACACTCACACACTCACTCATACACTCACTCACTCACACACTCACTCATACACTCACACACTCACTCACACACTCACTCATACACTCACACTCACTCATACACTCACTCACTCACACACTCACTCATACACTTACTCATACACTCACACACTCACTCATACACTCACACACTCACTCATACACTCACTCACTCACTCATACACTTACTCACTCACTCACTCATACACTCACACACTCACTCATACACTCACTCATACACTCACACACTCACTCATACACTTACTCACTCACACACTCACTCATACACTTACTCACTCACTCACACACTCACTCATACACTCACACACTCACTCATACACTCACTCACTCACTCATACACTTACTCACTCACTCACTCACTCATACACTCACACACTCACTCATACACTCACTCACTCATACACTTACTCACTCACTCACTCACTCACACACTCACACACTCACTCATACACTTACTCACTCACACACTCACTCATACACTCACACACTCACTCATACACTCACTCACTCATACACTTACTCACTCACTCACTCACTCATACACTCACACACACTCACTCATACACTTACTCACTCACTCACTCATACACTTACTCACACACTCACTCATACACTCACACACTCACTCATACACTTACTCACACACTCACACACTCACTCATACACTCACACACTCACTCATACACTTACTCACTCACTCATACACTTACTCACTCACTCACACACTCACTCATACACTTACTCACACACACACTCACTCATACACTCACACACTCACACACTCACTCATACACTCACACACTCACTCATACACCTCACACACTCACTCATACACTCACACACTCACACACTCACTCATACACTCACACACTCACTCACACACTCACACACTCACTCATACACTCACACACTCACTCACACACTCACTCATACACTCACACACTCACTCACACACTCACTCACACTCACACACTCACTCATACACTTACTCACTCACTCACACACTCACTCATACACTCATACACTCACTCATACACTCACTCATACACTCACACACTCACTCATACACTCACACACTCACTCATACACTCACACACTCACTCATACACTTACTCACACACTCACTCATACACTCACACACTCACTCATACACTCACATACACTCACTCATACACTTACTCACACACTCACTCATACACTCACACACTCATACACTCACACACTCACTCATACACTTACTCACTCACACACTCACTCATACACTTACTCACTCACTCACACACTCACTCATACACTCACACACTCACTCATACACTCACTCATACACTTACTCACTCACACACTCACACACTCACTCATACACTTACTCACTCACACACTCACTCATACTCTTACTCACACACTCACTCATACACTCACACACTCACTCATACACTCACTCATACACTTACTCACTCACACACTCACTCATACACTTACTCACTCACACACTCACTCATACACTCACTCATACACTTACTCACTCACACACTCACACACTCACTCATACACTTACTCACTCACACACTCACTCATACTCTTACTCACACACTCACTCATACACTCACACACTCACTCATACACTTACTCACTCACACACTCACTCATACACTTACTCACTCACTCACACACTCACACACTCACTCATACACTCACTCATACACTTACTCACTCACACACTCACTCATACACTTACTCACACACTCACACACTCACTCATACACTTACTCACTCACTCATACACTCACTCACTCACTCATACACTTACTCACTCACTCACTCACACACTCACTCATACACTCACACACTCACTCATACACTCACTCACTCACTCATACACTTACTCACTCACACACTCACTCATACACTCACACACTCACTCATACACTCACTCACTCACTCATACACTTACTCACTCACACACTCACTCATACACTCACACACTCACTCATACACTCACACACTCACTCATACACTCACTCATACACTCACACACTCACTCATACACTCACACACTCACTCATACACTTACTCATACACTCACTCATACACTCACACACTCACTCATACACTCACTCACTCACACACTCACTCATACACTTACTCACTCACTCACTCACTCATACACTCACACACACTCACTCATACACTTACTCACTCACACACTCACTCATACACTCACACACTCACTCATACACTCACTCACTCACTCACTCACTCATACACTCACTCACACACTCACTCATACACTCACTCACACACTCACTCATACACTCACTCACTCACACACTCACACTCACTCACTCACTCATACACTCACTCACTCACTCATACACTTACTCACTCACTCATACACTCACACACACTCACTCATACACTTACTCACTCACACACTCACTCATACACTAACTCACTCACTCAATCACACACTCACTCATACACTCACTCATACACTCACACACTCAGACACTCACTCATACACTCACACACTCACTCATACACTTACTCACACACTCACTCACACACTCACTCATACACTCACACACTCACTCATACACTCACGCACTCACTCATACACTCACACACTCAGACACTCACTCATACACTCACACACTCACTCATACACTCACACACTCAGACACTCACTCATACACTCACACACTCACTCATACACTCACACACTCACTCATACACTCACACACTCACTCATACACTCACACACTCACTCATACACTCACACACTCACACACACTCACTCATACACTTACTCACTCACACACTCACTCATACACTTACTCACTCACTCACACACTCACTCATACACTCACACACTCACTCATACACTCACACACACTCACTCATACACTCACACACTCACTCATACACTCACACACTCACTCACACACTCACTCATACACTCACACACTCACTCATACACTCACACACTCACTCATACACTCACACACTCACTCATACACTCACACACACACACTCACTCACTCACTCATTCAGACCAATTTGCAGTCATTCGTCTGCTGTAGAAAATGATTTGAAGACATTTGAGTTACATGAGCCTGATGTCAGAGGATGCAGATAATCAGAACAGACAGTTGTGCAACACGCAGGTCGATTCACAAACACTTCAGACGCTGTGTGTAACTGATCACACGCAAACACGTTGTAGTAATTGTGTTGGGAATTATTTTATTAAAGCAGACTGAATGAATTGCGGGAAAACAGTGAGGGTGAGGTGATGTGATATATATATATATATTTGTTGTGCTGTTTTTTTATTTTGTGTTATGTTGTGTCGCTGGGTTGTGTGTTGTGGTATGTTGCTGAAGTTGGTTTGTTGTTTTATTGTGTTGTGTTGGTCTGTTGTAGTATGTTCTATTGTTGTGTTGTTATGTGTTGTGTTACTAGTTTAATATTTTGCATTGTTATTTTGTATTGTGTTACGGCTTGTTTGTTGTTTTGTGCTGTTATGCCGCTTTGTGTTACTAGTTTATTGTGTGTTTTGTGTTATGGAGTGTTAGTTGTGTTGTATTGTGTTATAGTGTGTTGCTTGGTGTGTTGTATTGTGTTATGGTGTGTTAGTTGTGTTGTATTGTGTTATAGTGTGTTGCTTGGTGTGTTGTATTGTGTTATAGTGTGTTGCTTAGTTGTGTTGTATTGTGTTATAGTGTGTTGCTTGGTGTGTTGTGTTATAGTGTGTTGTATTGTGTTATAGTGTGTTAGTTGTGTTGTATTGTGTTATAGTGTGTTGCTTGGTGTGTTGTGTTATAGTGTGTTGTATTGTGTTATAGTGTGTTAGTTGTGTTGTATTGTGTTATAGTGTGTTGCTTAGTTGTGTTGTATTGTGTTATAGTGTGTTGTATTGTGTTATAGTGTGTTAGTTGTGTTGTATAGTGTTATAGTGTGTTAGTTGTGTTGTATAGTGTTATGGTGTGTTAGTTGTGTTGTATTGTGTTATAGTGTGTTGCTTGGTGTGTTGTGTTATAGTGTGTTGTATTGTGTTATAGTGTGTTAGTTGTGTTGTATAGTGTTATAGTGTGTTAGTTGTGTTGTATAGTGTTATGGTGTGTTAGTTGTGTTGTATTGTGTTATAGTGTGTTGCTTGGTGTGTTGTATTGTTTTTTGGTGTGTTGCTTGGTGTGTTGTATTGTGTTATGGTGTGTTAGTTGTGTTGTATTGTGTTATAGTGTGTTGCTTGGTGTGTTGTGTTATAGTGTGTTGTATTGTGTTATAGTGTGTTGCTTGGTGTGTTGTATTGTGTTATAGTGTGTTGCTTGGTGTGTTGTATTGTGTTATAGTGTGTTGCTTGGTGTGTTGTATTGTGTTATAGTGTGTTGCTTGGTGTGTTGTATTGTTTTTTGGTGTGTTGCTTGGTGTGTTGTATTGTGTTATAGTGTGTTGCTTGGTGTGTTGTATTGTGTTATAGTGTGTTGCTTGGTGTGTTGTATTGTGTTATGGTGTGTTAGTTGTGTTGTATTGTGTTATGGTGTGTTGCTTGGTGTGTTGTATTGTGTTATAGTGTGTTAGTTGTGTTGTATTGTGTTATAGTGTGTTGCTTGGTGTGTTGTATTGTTTTTTGGTGTGTTGCTTGGTGTGTTGTATTGTGTTATAGTGTGTTGCTTGGTGTGTTGTATTGTGTTATAGTGTGTTGCTTGGTGTGTTGTATTGTGTTATGGTGTGTTAGTTGTGTTGTATTGTGTTAGTGTTTTGCTTTGTGTGTTGTATTGTTTTTTGGTGTGTTAGTTGTGTTGTATTGTGTTATAGTGTTGCTTGGTGTGTTGTAGTGTGTTATAGTGTGTTGCTTGGTGTGTTTTATTTTGTTTTGGTGTGTTATTTGTGTTGTATTGTGTTATAGTGTGTTGGTTGGTGTGTCATATTGTGTTATGGTGTGTTGTATTGAGTTTTGGTGTGTTAGTTGTGTTGTATTGTGTTATAAGCATGCTGCTTGGTTGTGTTATATTTTGTTTTGGTGTGTTGCTTGCTTGTGTTGTGTTGTGCTGTGATGTTTTGTTACTAGTTCATTTTGTGTTGTATTGTGCTATAATGTGGTGCTTGGTTGTGTTGTAGTGCTGGACTGTTGTTTTGTATAATGCTGCATTGTTTTGTGTTGCATTGTTATGTTTTGTTATTCTGTTGTGTTGCGATATATTGTGTAACGTTGTATTGTGGTGCAGGGTTGTTGTGTTATCATTTGTTGCTTGGTTGTGTTGGTTGGTGTTACTAGTTTATTAGTATTGTATTGTGTTATGCTGGGTAGTAGTGCTGGGTTGTTGTAATGTATAGTGCTGTGTTGTTTTGTGTTGCATTGTTATGTTTTGTTGATCATTTGTGTTGTGTTGTGTAATGTTGTATTGTGGTACTGTTGTGTTATAATTTGTCGCTTGGTTGTGTTGTGGTACTTAAAAACCTGTACATCACTGAAATGACAGAATGTATTAGTAATGCAGCTGAAGTGATGGATGATGAAGCTGGGATTAATGATGGGGTTCTTATCAGAGAGCTGCTCACACACTGACTGTAGAAAAGCTTCATCCACAACCAGCAGTGTAACAATACACCCATAAAGGCAGTTTAGTGTGACCTGAAGCGGAGTTACTGTTACACACCATCACTGGATTATTTACAATAAAAAAAAAATAGTCCTAAAGTGTTTTATTCCTCTGACGCCACAACTGATCAAACGACTCAAGAGCAACACGTTTTAACCATTTATTTTTACATTTTACGTCTCTGAAACGAGTTCGTTTTTACTCTTGCTTATCTGATCGCAGCCATAAACCCATTTCCTCAGCAGCCTCGCTCTTTCTTTTCCTCCTTTTTGAAGTTAATACCAGAACAAAATGCAGCTTGTCATGTTTGTAAAAAACCCCAGAAAGAACTAATTCCTCTGTCGTGATGACTGATACAGAGCACTGACACGCAGGACTCCTGTCATGAATTAAATAAAACACATCCCTACACATTTCTGTTTGTTATGTAACAACAATATAATAACATTTACGACACGTTTATAAGCCACTACAAGGGCTGGAGGATTATAAATGATCCGTTTCCAGCACCACCTGGAGACACTGTTGATAAAGTAGACACTAATAATCTCTTTTAAAATTGTTGAAAATATGTGGGCTCTGTTTTATAAATAGCCTGTCTGCCATGACACGAGGCAGCGCATGGGCTTTTTGCCGTTCTGGATAATGCGTGCTCTGCGTGACAGACTCACAGACCTATCACAGGCGATTTGAGAGAAAACACTGTACACTGCGCAGGTGATCAAGTGTCTTTAGTTAAACCCCACACTCACATCTGGTGTGTACATGCCACATGAACTATGGTTCTCTGAGGTATATTTATATACAGGTGCACACATCTGAAGTCGGCGTATCTCGTTACACGTGAGGACAGGCAATGAGAAGAGTTTCTGTTCGGTTTATGTGTGTGGAATAAGACTCACTTTATCTATCTCAAACGGCTTAAACAGTGAGCTATTCATTCTAATTACAGAAATTTGGTTTAACCGTTGCTGATTTAACCTTGATGCAAAGTCAAACTCCAGAGTACGCACACGTGTAACGACTCTGTGCCAGTGCCACTGGGCAGGTTCTCCCAAAGGCTCTCTCTCTCTCTCTCAGACTGGAGGAACGTCCACGGAGGTCATATCTAGAACGTTTTTTAATCTGTACCAGGTGCATCAAACAGAGGTTACAGTCACGTTAAAAACAAGTCGTGTATCTTTTTCACATGCACACGTGAGTGACCCGGCATTCACACTTAGCAAGCAACAGGCGTGTGACAGGCGACAGATCATTTCAATCTAAGTGCCGTGATTTCAGCAGCAAGCGACAAAGCCACAAGCAGCATTAGAGCTGAGAGTAAGACATGACCAAGATTGGCTTGAATAATAACACAACATAACATCACAATACAACACAACACAATACAGCACCAGTGCAACATAGCAGCACAAAGCAACCTAGCCACAGTACATTACAACATAACATAAAACAGTACAGTGATGCCACACAATACATTACAATACAAGAAAACAGCCTAGTAACACATGATAACAGTACAGCATTATAATATTGCAACATCCATCCATCCATCTATTTTCTATACCCGCTTTATTCCTAATTATGGTCACAGGGATCTGCTGGAGCCTAAGGCAGGGGTACATCCTGGACAGGTCACCAGTCCATCACAGGGCCACACATATAGACAGACAACCACACACTCACACTCACTCCTATGGGCAATTTAGAATTACCAATTAACCTAATGTACATGTTTTTTGGACTGTGGGAGGAAACCGGAATAAACCCACGGAGGCACGGGGAGAACAACATAACAACATTATATAAGGGTACAACATTACAACATTATAGCACGATATAACATTACTATACACAACCTAACAACATAACCCAACAACACAACTATACAACGCTACATACCAACCGATGCATGCAACCCAGCAAAACAACACAACAGAACAAAATAACATCCCACCAACAGAGCAATATCACAAAGCAACACAACAGAAGATAACATTGCAATATAACAGAACCTAACATAGCATCACAACACTACAACACAATATAGAAAAACACAAAATACACTCAAACCAATCCTACATGGGCCAACACAATAGAAACCTTAGCTCTTATCTTCAGCTCCTACCTTTCTTCTTCTTTTTCTTCTTCTTCATCATCTTCTTCCTCTATAATTCATTCCCATTTGTTGTTTCATGCACAAAAATAGAAGGTTTCCTCTTATCCTGTCATATGCGACCTCATGTGTGACCTTTGACTCTGTTCTGCATCTCTCCACATGCTTCATGTATAACAAGGAGATATAAGCAGAGAGTCCAGTCCCCCACAGGGACACCGGCAAAAGGACAACTCCTGCGTAATTTCTTCTCTTGCGTTTGGTCCAACACCAAATTGATGTGGGAAAAGTCCAAAAATGAGCAAAAAATGGTGCGGTTAATATTCCAATATGTGTAAATGATAAGACATTGTGTGAGGAATGTGGCAACCTACCAAACGGCTGTCAAGTGAAGACAAATGTGGAGAGAGGTTTTGCTATTGCTTAAATTCTTTGTGCTGTTTGTTTACTGTATAGATTGTATTGCTCTTCCCCAGGGCTTTTATCTAATCCAGTAGGAATTAGGGAAAATCTAAATCCCCTTTATTTGGTATCCAGCTTCTATTCATATGAGATGTTCAGTGCTGAATAACTGAATGATTACGATTACTCAGTCTTAATTCAGCGTGTTATTATTTCACCACAAAGAAGATACATGAGGCTGAAGAGCCAGAAACCTCTAAAATGTTATTACTTCAGGCCACTTTTAAAAAGAATGGATCTCCTGCAGTGTGAGCTTTGGATGGAGAAATGATGCTTCGTGGTCGGGGTTTTTTTTTTTTTTTTTTTGATGCCGAGCCATATATCCAGAGAGGAGCGCTGTTTTTCTGACTCCCTTTGCTCTCTGAGTCAGAAGAGTGCTGCTGAGAGCAAACACTGACTTTCTGTAAGCCGAACTCTAACGCATAGAGATGGATGTCAGGTTATGTTTGAGCGCTCTATCTAACTGAGCATGAATAGATCTGAGCATGTGTTCCGTCTTTAAAAGGTCGCAGGCTCCGTCCTATCTTCTGGTTTGAGTTAAACCCCAAAGAGGCTTTCTTTCTCCACTTGGAATTCATTGTAAGTAGAGTAAAGAATACATCTATTATGGCTGGGCTAAACCGTTTCTAAGTTTCTCCCCCTGTGGCACAAGGTCTCGGATCATAGGGTGCTCCTAGATGAATACAGGCTTATAGAATGGGCAGCTTCTTATTTTGAACATTTCTCGAGCAACGAAGCTCCAGCTCGAGAGTCGTCGTGGAGGCCACAAGACTCGATCCTCTAATGGCTTAACCACAACCTTATGTAATAATGATATGCTGGGAGGGAAATCTGGGCTCTGTTCTCAGTTAGGTTAAGAAATTTTGGTCAATAAAACATTTCTAGTCTCCATGGTCTAAAAAACCAACATGATCTATTTTTAACCCCAATTACACCAAGTCAGAATTTGCTTATGCTGAGATTGCTTTCCCAGTGTTTCAGACCAAATACAAAAACTGGATAGTGAGCAGAGACGGATTGGCTATGGAATGTGTCTGAAGCTGCAGTTTCTGCTGGTGGTAAAGTTTTTTTTTTTTTCACTTAAGCCTGGTTTGTCTCATGTTTAGGTGGCTGGCAGGACAGGGAGTGAGGACAGCAGTGGGGGTGATGGGTTAGAGATCCAGCAGGACCTAGGAGCAAAGGGGAAAGGTCATACATGGGGACACTGACAAAAAGCAGCATAGCTTTTTCAACCCTGGTTCCTCTGTATTGGGGTCTATAAATCACCAGAGATGAGTTGTTTTGTCTCACAGGTAAGGTGACGGACCTTTTGTGAATGGGCATCGATGTGAGGTGTTAGAAGAAAGATTTGAAAAACACAGCTTTCTGTTTGACATGGGTTTCTTGCCATGTGTAGAGCCGTTTAGAACGCGGACATAATGAAGATATTTCTTTCTAGTTCTTGAGCAGTTTAACTAAATCCGTAGCCCTTAACACGAAGAACGCTTTGTCCTTTTGATATTAACTACAGGATTCACAATCCTTTCTTAACCACAAACACCGAGTTGACACCGAAACTTTTTGTTTTTCCCCAAATTCTTGAATCTGCTTGGTTTAGAGCGTGTGGATTATTCGGATTGAAAGACGGAGGCCAGATTTCTGGGATGGACGGCACTCTGGTGACACCGATTGATTGATGCATTTGCAGAGGCATTGATTGACAACGCTCCCCAGAGACCTACAGCTCTGACACACACAGGAAACTTGCACTAATAGTGATGAATAGTCAGACGGATTGGTTTCCGTGGAGCGATTAATGATGGTCAAGTTGCAGTTAAGTTGTAATTACAGGGTCATTATCATTAGAATTCGGATACTTGGAAATACTTTATTCTGGGATTTACACCACAGAGCTATTGAATTCTCAAATGTGATTGGTCAAAAAGTGTTGGTTAAATTTTAGTGTCAGTAGTTTAGAGGATATATGTTAAGAATAGATTTATATTATTCATACAGATTTATATATGTTATGGTTTATAAAGTACTCATTCACTTGTATGTCAGACAATCTGTATACTCTAAAGTTAGTCATAAACAGATGAAAAATGTTAATAAGGGGGAAGATTTCTGGAAGAAGAGATTTATTCCACGTTTAAAAAAAAAGGAGTCTTCAGTGTCAGCGAGTCTCCTGTCATGGGAAACTCTTCAGGATGGTCTTATTAACTTTAAGAGAAATATAAAGAGAGAGCTAAAGAAGGATTGTTTATAGTTTCTTTCTTTAATAAATGAAACATTATAATGTTGGCAAATCATTCTCATGTACGGACAGTAAAACAGTTTGGGGCATGCTTTTACCGGATAATCCACTTAGGGATGGAAAGAGTATCACGCTAACCCATTGTGGATTATTTTTCTGTAAAAGCATTATATACAGTATGTAAAGGTATCAGTTGACAGATTCCTGGAATGCTAGATGGATTTTTGTCTTATGCTATACCTTTAGTTTCCCTTATTTCTTTGTATTCAAAATGCTTGGCGTCATTTTTTCAGCATCTATTTGTTAATTAATTGACATGAGACTGAATCAAAATGATGTGTTTTTAAATGATCATACTGTATATTTAATGAAAACAAATGGAAACGAATATCAAGCTACTGGCAGCCTGCATGATGTTATACCTTATTTTCCACATATGGCTATAGCTTTTACATATGTTATCTTTACATTTTTATACATTTCTTATCGTTTGAACTCTTCCGCTGCATCTCTTATATATAAACAATAAGTCTAGCTACAGATAAGAAATATGACTCGTATTAAAACTAGCTAAATAAAACTACGTTCTTCTTATTTTCTTTTAAGCTCCACGTTTTACTGTCAAGAAATGATTACGTTTGACAGAAAACAAAGCCTGGCGCTGATTTACACACGGGTTATCTTAAAAAGTTTATATTTAATGTATGTATCCTCCAGGATAATGCCATTTATCTCTGTTAAGGCTCACTTGGTGTTAATGCAGTCTGCTTGCCATTATTTATTTTAATAGTGCAGAATTTTTCCCCCAGTCTCAGCTGGAAATCGTCTTATTTAACAAATTAAAACCACGCTAGATTTTGTATCATAAGTCTACTTAAAGCGTGAGTAATTAACCGTGGTACGAACACTTTGATCTGCAAAATAATTTGCACACGTTCCAAATGTGCCTGAACATTTCCCATGAAATCTGTCTGGACATTCCTTCGTGCAGCATGTCGTAAAGTTCCCTTCCTCCCACGTGTCACTTACGCTTCGATTTGTGCCTCAGATCCAATTCAGTTACCTCTAATCCTTTTGCTGACACTTCTGCCTGTTCATTGTGTCTCGCGAAGGAGTAGAGGAAGCTGACTGCGGATCAGACTTGTGATGAACAGACGGTGGAATTCCTAACACGTACTTAAACTGTTCCTCATGAGCAGCAGATGCTTTGTGTGGTCTTTCCTCTGCTTTTCATCCCTCACTCTCTTGTCCAGAGAGATAGCGCGTCATGCTAGGAAAGATATATGACAGACCAAATGGTACCTGACCTGTTCTTTATCTGCTCATGACTTACTAACCAAAATCGGATCTCTAACACAACCAGGCTGTTCTCTGGGAGTTTTCTTTGACCCGTGTTTTCTTTTCTGTTTCAACTAAGACTGCAGAAAGTGCCAGCTCGGTATGATGAAATGAGACGTCCTTTGCCATTTTGCATTATTTTCATGGATCATTTATTGTCTAGCAAAATATACAGGCAGACAGTGGGGCTTGTGAAAAAGTGATCTTTGTGGAATGAACAGCATCTGTTGCTGCTTTAGATCTACGTTCGGAGAGGCTGGCTGCAGGCCGAGCGGTCTTAAAGCTGACCTACATGTAAACTCCTCCTGGATTAAAGCAGGATAAAAAAGATAGCTGAGCCCTTTTTAGATGACTTGTTTGGCTCTGGTAATTTGGTTGCGTTGAATTTAGCAGAGTGGGATTTAGATGGAATGTATACATCTCACCGGTTGCTACAACACAGCTGTAGCTTCGCGTTAAAGGTTATGTTCTTTGCTATTGAGCTAGAAGTGTTTCAGAGCACACCATTTGCAATGCTTTATTGTTTTAGTACTGTTATCGGAAACAAGAACAGATTAGTCTGGTGTTAAGTAAAAGCAGAGTTAACTAAAAAAATAAAGACATACAGCCTTCATTCATTTATCCTTAGAAACTGCCTGGTTAATTAAATCTTTAATGAAGTCTGTAATTCTGCTTATGCCACAGCATTTTGCCAACGATTACAATATTCAATTTGTTAACGTACGAAACGATGCACATTTTAACAGTTTATAGTTTATAGATTTAACGTTGTGATAAATCCAAGAGACAAATTAGTTCCTGTTCTCACTTTCAACATAGTTGATAAACTCACTTCTGTTACAGTCTTTCAATCAACAAACAATAAATCTCACCACATCAGCAATTATACTATAATTACGTAATGACTGTAACTATAATTACTTTATCTATTTATTATTAAATTAAATTATGTGGCTACAAGTCCCTGTGTATGAGCTGTTACTATAGAAACAATAACATAGAAGAAGCACATTAATGTTAACTTGGCAATCCTGTTAAAGTTACAATAATACAAAAATACAGCACCTTCTGACCAATCAGATTCGAGAATTCAGTCTCGCTGTGATATAAAATTAAATGCCGACGTATCCCACGACAACGCAGTAATTCGAAAACATAAAACTAAATCAACCGAAATGTTGCTTAAATGGTGGGCAGCGTGGTGACTTAGTGGTTAGCACTGTTGCCTCACAGCAAGAAGGTCCTGGGTTCGAACAGGCAGGGGCCTTTTAGTGTGGAGTTTGCATGTTCTCCCCGTGCCTGCGTGGGTTTAACCGGGGAACTCCAGTTTCCTCCCATAGTCCAAAAACATGTACATTAGGTTGATCGGGAATTCTAATTTGCCCATATCTATGTGGCTCTGTGATGGACTGGTGACCTGTCCAGGGTGTACCCCTGCCTTTCGCCCAATGTGTGCTGGGATAGGCTCCAGCAGATCCCCCCCGTGTTGGTTAAATGGAAGATTTTCGTCAACTTTTCTGTCTAATCTGATTTGAAGTTGGTGTATGAAATTTGAACACATGTCAAGTGGCAAAGTTTTGCCAGAAAATTTAGGAGAGTTCTAAAAGAAATGTCAAAAAGACTGAGGTGAATATTTCCAGTGAAGAAAATCCAAATAATATGAAAGTAGTTAGAGAGAGTTATAAAGGCATGGAAAGCTTGGGTATAAATGCTGTTAGAGGGTATTTCTATTCTAATTAGAAAGGGAGATTGATATACAGTATATCTTTGCATGTAGGTATTCTTTAGATATAAGATTGATCTTTACATATGTATTTTTCTTGGTTTTATAATGCAGGAATATCAGTGACACCAAATACAACTGAAACTGAACTGTTTTTATTTGTTTGTTTGTTTGTTTGTTTTTTCCTTTTTCATTTTGTCCTAATGGTATGTAAACTTTTAGAAATGACTGTATATGGAATATTTCTTCCCACAAGTTGTTCCTTCTCACTTTTTGCCAAAGCACGTAAAAGTAAAGTTCTTCTTCTTAATGGGCCCAGCTTCAAGGCTACCCCCAGAGCTGCATGGTGTAATCAACAGCAGATACGAGATATGAGTAATTATATATGTACTGGACGCAACATGTTCCCACTTAAAGACTTCAGAGAAAAAAAAAACACGATTCCTGTAGATTTGCACCATCTGAGCTCCTCAGCTTTTTAGAAGGATTGTGTGATGCATGTTGTTTTATATATACACTACCGCTCAAAAGTTTGGGATCACTCAAAAAATGTTATTGTTTTCCAAGGAAACACACACGAAATTAGTTTGAATAGAAAATGTAGCAAAAGAACAGGACCTGATGACATTTTAGATAGTTAGAAATAATGATTTTGATGATTTTCTTCAAACTTTGCTTTCATCAAAAAAAAAAACACCTTTTGCAACAATTACAGCCTGGACATTCTAGCGGTCAGTTTTTCAAGATAATCTGATGAGATTTCACCCCATGCTTCCTGGAGCATCTAACACAAGATGGATTGGCTGATGGAGTCTTCCTCCGTAGCTGAAATCAAGCTTAAATATGCAAGTGATCCCAAACCTTTGAGCGGTAGTATATATATATATATATATATATATATATATTTCCACAGTAAGAAGCTCACATGAAAGAGTAGTCAAGCTCACGGCGGACATGTGTTGATATAGGAAGATAATTGAAGGGTGGTATGACGCAGAAGTTACTCTTGACACCTCAAAATGTGTAAAAATGTGATTATTTTCCAAAAAGAGCACTTCCTGAGATGTTTCGTTCGTCCTAACACAGCAATTTGCCAACAATAATGTCAACTTAACTGAAAGCTTCACCATATCATCTTCTTGCTGTTATAGAAATTTAATCAACACCTTCTGACCAAGAATTCAACAGTGCTGGATTGTTAGCAATAATAATAATAAAATAAGATAAAATAATAATAATAATAAAAATTTATTTCCTCTTGGATTGGCTGGCCTTTTAAAAAAATAAATCATATTATTTTTTCTTATATGGCCAGTGAAAAGGTGCAGAAGCTTAAAGAATTACTCAGAAAACCTCTTTCAAGCTGCTGCCTGTCAAAAGTTGACACCAAAGCTGTCTTAATCTGTTGCCATTTTCACACACTTCCCTTTGAGCTCGTGTCCTTCGTAACCACACTGTTAAAGTTCCATTAGCGTGCATGTCTGGTTCCTGTTAACTCAAAGGAAACCTGTAGCTTATGCCACTCACAGAGCTGAATCTCAGGGTTAGAGGGCTTCCTTCCTGCTGTGTTCTGCGATACTGATACTGGGGAATGGTGCTAACTGACCCTTCAGCTAATTCACTATTAAGAAGAGACTCTCGCTCAGTTAAGATCTCGGAGCTGTCTGTGTGTCATGGCAAGACACGATGATTCAAAATGAGGTCACACTGAGGAAAAAATGTGCTCCCTGAAAAGACTTTTTAGATCGAAAAAATATGCATTCCTTAGATAACTCGGTAGATTTTATTTCATCGAAGGCCTTGGAAAGGGGGTGTTATATAAGCGTTGGTATCTCTTTTGAAACTCTTTTGGACTCTTTTGAAACAGCTTTCGCTGATTAAAAAAAATTCGTAAAAATCGTTCGTAAACTCACTTTGTTTGGCTTCGCTTGGCTTTCCACTGACGCTAACAAGTTTTGAACGGCTTCCAGACAGACGGGTAACTTAGTTGGCATTTGGTTCGGTTCATTCGTTTGCCGAAAATGCTTCGTATGGCAATGCAAATTTCTTGCAAAATTTCAATTCCTAAGGTGAAAATTTGTAAGGGAGGGCATTCGTATGCCGAGGTTCCACTGTATTTACTTTTGTTTCTGACCATGTTGTATCTTGTTGCGTTTCAACAAGATAAAAGTCCAACTAGACACAATTAGTGCATTGTGACTCCAAACAGCTTCGAAAAGCAAATGTGCTTCCAGAACAGTGCATAATAAAGTTATTCAGATAAAGGACTTTGTTGCTTTCCTTGCAAAAATCGTATTGCAACATTTGCCTGGGTGCAATAATACAAAGATTTTGGTTTGTTTTCATTCTTCTGCTTTCATTCCACTGTAAGTAAATCTGACCCAGTTCTTCTTTTATCACAGTGATTACATCTCTGGATCACCAGAAATAAAAAACCTCTGTGTAGTAACAATCCTGGGTGTTCCGTTTTAATCCAACAAACTTGATTGTGAACCTAAGAAACCATACACCAAGTGCTTCTGCATTCATGATCCGGGTCTGTACAGTGCCAAAAATTTTCCACACCGTGAATGTTTTATCTTACATCTAACATTATCCTGATGAAACACTTTTTCACTCTCGCTCAGCCTGTAAAACACAGCAGAGCTCTGTGCTAGGCATATTTATTTACACAGCACAGATTACATACTGAACCCTCTGGAAGGTCTGAAATGTTTGTTTTTGCTGCACGGCTATGTATATTTCTATCATACCACCCCGGTTTAACCGTGCACCAAGAGGGCAAGGTTTGCAAGCTCGTTGTAAGCCATATTTTAACTCAGAAACAAATTTTTACTCTTCTATCAGACCAGCGCATTTGAGAGCGGAGTGAAAAACAACAATAAATCACGGATCAGTTTACGCATATTCTCGTAATCAGACCACGTGCTTGTTATTATGGGATTACTCAACTACATGAAAGAGAAAAAAAAATAAAGCAAACACATGTAAGGAACAGAGATGTGTGCTGGTATAGTAGTTCATAATATTCTCTACAGTAGTAAGACACTTATGGGGTGCGTCCACATCGACAAATTATAGTATGTTGGACGAACGTATTTGTTCGGCTAAACGATGACAACGCTGTGTGACCTGTGTGAAGAAAACAGAAGTTTGTCCTGGTCTTTAACTTTTACATTACGCCTGTTATTGTGCTCCAGTTCATTTCAATTATCTTGTCGTGGATGTTTATATGAGCAGTGACATGCAGCTTTTTGCCAGGTGCTTTTTAAAGCCCAGTGCCCCATCTGGAACCACTGAGGGATGAGGACAGTCATATGCTCACCATGGGACACTAATTACACAATTACATAGGACAAAATGACACAATGGGCCATATTGTTCACAAAGATATACACACCACTAAAGCTTCAGAAGACTCTGGTATAGTTTCCATGTTTTTGATTATACACCGTGACTGGTGTTAATGCTTTCTTTCGGAGCTGAGAATAATCTGCCCTTTATGGAGCATTCAGGATTTGTACAATTGTACAGAAAATAATCTATCCATGGTCATTTTATAAGAAAGGAAAAGTAGATTCTGTTGTTTAAATATAAACAATAAATATGAAAATATACTTAAAAAAAAATCTTCCTAGAAACTTATGAATAAATATCAATTTAACTGAAATGAAATACATAGATCTGTTATTTTGTGCAGTCTATACAGGTTACACAGAATGGTGCGGAAAACAAAAAACATCCACTAAGCTGGAGTTCTGCCGGCATAAACTCTTTGTTGGTGAGAGTTCAGGGAAGAATGACCTGATTGTTTCAAGATGGCAAAAAGGCTACAGTAACTCAAACAGCCCTTCTTTACAAACATGTCGAACAGAAAAGAATCTCAGAACGCACACCCTATAGTGAACCCTGAGACGCAACAGCAAAAGCCCACATCATGTTCCGCTCTGTCAGCCAAGAAGAGGAACCTGAGGCTACAGTGGGAACAGGTTTACTAATAAAGTCCAGACGAAGATTAGAAAAATGAAGTATAGACAGGTGTATAGACAGGTGTTCCTAATGAAGTGGCCAGTGAGCTTAACCTTGGAAAAATGGAAAAAATTTGTAAGAAAATGTATGCCTGTTGAACGTGACCTGTTATCATGAACATGAACATGATAAATGGTGATATAAACTGACCGAGACAGTGTTAATCAAAAGTCTCCTACTAAGCAGACCTAAGACCTAATACACTTATGTACCAAGATAAAACAATCCACAACAAATGATATGTTTCTATTTTAAGTGTCTCATCTCATTCTGACTTCTAAGACTTGCAAAACCCTAATTTCTTTGTGGTCCAGGGAGCCTCCAATCAGTGTCTCTTCCACTGTCTTCACTCTTTCCTTTACTCACAGAACAGCCTGTTATATTGTGGCTGCTAATCTGTTGTTTACACCCTGTTCTCTCCACATCTGGAGTCATTTGCAGCAGCCAGCATGGTCACCCCCGAGCTAAGCGGTGCACATGCATATCCAACTATGGTCTATTCTACAGTCTGCAAATTAGGACAAGGGCCTAAAGCTTCACGTTCCTTCCCCCCCGTACTGTATGGGGACTGCAGGAGAAGTGAACTCTGCAGACGTCTTCAGTCGGTTGCGAGCATAACGAGTAGAGGGAATGTTTTTACAACTGGACTGAATTTATGTTGCGCTGGAGGATTTCTTATATAACGAGTCGCTTCCATGGACCTCATGAGCCAAGTCAGTAAACGGGGGGGGGGCAACACTGATGTTTATTATGTTACTTTATTCCCTGTGTGCCATCGCATTCGTTTTTTTTCCCTGCTAGAAGCTTTAGGAGAAAATGAGATGCATGAAAACCACACTCCTGTCGGAATTTAAAGTTCGGTAGGAAACTGGACTGGACCAGATAACGTTATTCCAGTCGTCAACTGTCTAGTGTTGGTGACCCTGTGGTCAATGTAGCCTCAATTTACAGTGCTTGGCTGACTGGAGTAAAACCTGATGTGCTCTTCAGCTGTTATAGGCCGTCCACCTCAAGGTTCAATGGATTGTGATGCTTTTCCGCTAGACGCCGTTTCAAAGAGTGATTATTTGAGTCACTTTTTCTTTTACTTCCCTTAACAACAAGGCATTTGTGTGTCCAAATTTTCTAAAATACTCAAACTAACCCATCAGGCACCCAATATCCATGCCACAATCAAAGTCAGTGAGATCACATTTTTTCTCCATTCTGATGTAAACATTATCATCTGCCACATGATTGTCTTGGTTAGGAAGATGTAGCATACCAGGATCCCCTAAAATATTAATAGAGATATATCAGGGTACTGTCTGAGGTAAAAGCATTCCGATATCATCACTGTTAGAGTAACTATATTAATGTTGACATTATGCTTTAGTTTTTCTTTTTAAGGCCCCATGAAGAATGCCAGCTACTTCTTAAGCAGAACCATTTCCTGATCTTCAGTGGTAGATTCCTTGCTCAGCAGGCAGTATAATACATTATTCCCCAATCATTTCCAGTTCTCATCTCCACCAGCTATAACTCTGGATGGAGTTTCCAAAAATCTGTCAGCGTCTGGTATAAGAATATATAGATGATCTTGCAATTTTTCCTGTGGAAGCGTCTAATTCTCAGGGAGGAAATTACGGGTTCTACAAGTAAGAACATTTTTTAGTGAATTGGTACATCATTCATTTTTGCTATTTTCGACTCCTTATGTTATAGAGATAAAGACGGACTTATCTTTTATCGTGCATCGTAAACGTACGTATGTGTTATATCACTTAGAGCAAATCCACCGAATATTCGAGAGGGAACGTGCTGTACACTTGTGCTGTATCTTCCCTTTTTCAACTGAGCCTTTCTTCTTTATTTACGGAGTGTTTTGGCTGCTTCGGCTTAAAAATCCAATGAACTAAAGTGCTACCCTCTGGGCAAGCACGAAGTAAAAGTTTTTAAAGGATTTAGACATACGTTTCTGATTTGTTCCTGGAATGCATTTAACTGAAATGTGACCTTATTATGCAATCTGTTATGACAAGGATGACATTCTAGAAAAATGTGGATTAGCTAAAGTACTTCTGATGACTTGGATGCAAATTAATGAACCATGGTTATAGAATCACTTCAAAATGGCACATATCGTGTTATATATGTCACTGGCCTACTTCGGTTAGTCGTTTGTACACCGTGTACACATTCACACACACACTGATTGCGAGCTATGAATTCAACCACAGTGTTTTTAGAGTGAACTCAAAGCATGATCAGTGGTAATTGGATGAATAAACAGAGCAGGAGCGATGATATTGCTGTCATAGCTGTTTTTTATTACAATAATAATCTCTGGTCGTCATACTTTCCTTTCTGCGTGTCTTCTTTGGATCTGTTCAGCCTCGCCTCTAGTCTTGGGAGCATTTCCTCACATCCAGTGCAAGGCTCTTGTTCTTTCATGCACCAGTGGGGCACCGCTATGTTGGTGCCTTTTGCGCTTCATGTGCGATTCAGATTGGAATGCTCAATCCTATCAGAGGACCACTTGTGTTGGAAGTTGCTCATAAGCGTTTTTTATTTGTATTTTTTTGGCTTGCCAGATTTTCTTTTGAAGTTAAGCTGAAATCTCGTCTCCCAGCAGCATTAAGTAGTTGTCTTTTCTCGCAATGCAATAAACCGTAATGTCTGTCAGACAAAAGTTATAGTTAATCCATTATGTTGTAATAAAGATACAATTTGTGATGTCTTCTCATAAATTGGATTTACACTACTTAACTTGTATACTATCGATTTTTTTTTCCTCCGGAATCTTCCAAATAAAGCAATAAAAAGACCATAAAACGAACATTTCTGCTGGTTTAGTTTTAAGAGCAGGAGAAGAGCTGTGCAGTCGGGAACTGCTTGCTGGTGTTGAGTCTTCCCGGCAGAACCCAAGTGCATACGCAAACATCACAGAACAAGCGTACAAATGCTGAGTTTTTCTCTTGTTTCTAGTGAGACCATGTTCAGAAATAGGCTCCAGTGTGGCACACATGCAAGCAAATCCAAACATGGTGTTGGCACAATACCAGCACAGAAGCATGGGGGAAAAACAACATATTTAATCACTTTCTAATTATCATCTCCATTTGTTTTCCCCACCAAGTTAAGCCTGATGCTTAGCCGTAGGCCTGTTTAATGTGGTCTTCTTCCTTTTTTCGCCTTTGCAATGGCATTCCTAACAAATATCGCTAACTGATAATAGTTTATTTAATCTTCGCTAAGTCAAGTATACATGGGTAGATTTTTATTTCACATTCTCCATGACAAAAAGTAAGAGTGCCCAGTACATCCACCATCAAGAGCGTGCGAGACTGGCAGAAGGGGCGGAGCTTCCAGGCACTGCCAATTAATATCGGGGAGTTCAAAACATCAGCGCAAATCTTTCCAGATGTAGCATAGTGTCGGATTCTCTCATGGAATAAATACAGGGTTTGTTATTGTTGTTGTTGTTGTTGTATGTCATTACCATTTAGTAGAAACTAACCAGAATGGGTTCAGTCTGCAAACTCATTTCTTTGTCATCAGCAAATGATTGTTAGAAGTCATTCAACATTAAGCAGAACAAACTGTTCAAACAATAAGAAGAAAGCCGCCTGGGGAGAAAATAATCCGTTGTATTTTCAGAAAGGGATTATGTCTTTATATCTAAGACCGGAGAGCTTCAGGGTGGGAAGAATTGAATATTTTCTTCAATATGCAATAATCATGATTTTATTGTTTTTGCATAATGCTTGATGTAGTAGTTGGTAACAGCCAGAGGGATTGGTTTCGTTCATGTGGTTTGATATGAAAGCACTCGTGTTGCTAAATTAGTTTGCTAGTTTGAATACACCTGCGCTGACAAGGAAGTAGTGGCACTACAGGGGACGTGGCATTGAAAATCTGTCAACACAGTTGGATTTCCCAATCTAACTTGGCCCAAAATTGCGCTAACCAGTCCTGATTTCAACTCTGAGCGAAAGAAAGCCATGAGTAATTTCCTCTCCATTTCAAAATATGATTTACAAACTGCTGCCGTTACTCATTATACTCAGCGCTCTTGCCTGAATATTAATGATATAATAATATGTGCTCAGAGTTAGATATGCGGCATTGATCCGAATCTGGAGTGAATTTTAATCTCGGGTGGGTGGGGAATGCCAGGTCCATTTACTGCTTTTTTTCCTCCTCCTTTTCACACCTCTCTGTACCATAAAGCCTCGTCTCTGGTGTAACCAATTAAACTTCCTAACATGGAACACGTGTGCAATTAGTCCCTGCAGAATTCATCACGAAACCAAAACCACTCATTCATTTAGCCTCTGACGTCACTCTTAATATAACACTGATGGAGAGCCAAACCTCCACCAGGCACCTGATAAAACTTTCCAGAGGAAGTGTTACGGTATTAATTAAGGCTAAATCTTTTTGCATGTTACGTGTTAACTTGAAGTGTTGTAGTATTAATTACAACTTTTTTGAAAGCCTACTGTAAATGTTGTGCTTTTTCATCTGTTGTGGTTATTAGCAGGAAACGAATTTTATGTGCATGCCGGATTTCACTTATAACAGAAATCGGTCAGAGCAGAATGTGATATTAGAAGCAACAACTACAACATTCGAGGCATTTGTGTCATTTTCTTGGGTAAAAGTGCTTATGAATGCTTTTCCGGTGCATCATTTAGAAGCCCTGCTGTGTATATCATAAGATAGTTGAAAAAGTCTGGAGTATACAGTTTATGAACTAATGACCTTTGCTTCAGAGATCTTCTACGTTCATTCCTTTCAACCTAAATCAGTCTCGTATGTTCAAGTAAGGAAACATTGACAGTAGAATTCATTAAAGACCTTCGGCATTTTCCTGGAATCGCTCCGTGCGTATTAGGATAATTTCATTTCAGAAACGATACAATGGCTTCTGAATAACGTTTGCATGCTTATTGAACACAGTTGTTTATCTAGATGGAAATAAGCCTCACTTCATTACTTACTAACAGCCTGTGGACCATTTGGCACAAGATTTCTCATTACATAAAATGAAAACATAAGGAAACGGATGGGAGATTTTATTTATAAGGACGCTGAGCTTGAATGAAAAATGCAGGACTGTAGAGTAACTCGGTCCCACTCATTATAGCAGCCTTCTCCTCCTATATAGCACCACTATCGATGGGCTGTTGATCATTAGCTCCTAAATGTTCATAATGGAAACTTTCTGACTGCTTTGTCTGTTTGGATAGTGTTCACTTTGGGCACTTTTATCTTTTGGAAGATAAAGAGAACGATAAAAGAAGAAGAGGATACACCCTTTAAGTGCTAAATGAACAGTGGTGTGCATCACTTCCTGGAACACCTCCTGGAACTAGGTACAGCTTTATAATTGTCTAAATAAATACTCTCTAGAGCCATATAGGTCCCACCCCCCTGGAGGCTATGCAATAGCTGGTTCATAAATAAACATGATTTGTCTGTGCACCACTTTACTGAGATAAAATTCATTTTGAAGAGGAATTTGTACGAGGTTGTGGTTATGTGACAGCCATTTCTCCTAGGTGTTTTACCAACTTTGGATTCCCCAATACTGGAATATATCACTTCATCAGACAGAGTGAGAACACACACATTCAAAACTCTCCATTAGTACCAGCTCTCTTTAATCTATTCGCTGTTCTCCATGTTTATTTTTGGATTGTTTAGATTTGCCAGAGGCATGGCATATCTCAAACACTATTGGCTGTTGTGTTAGTCAGTCAAGCAGTTCAACACACCATCACTCTGACTTCCTGTTTCAGGAAATACTTCAGTGTACAAAATCACATCACAGCCAGAAACCTATTTCATTAGGACTTTATTTCAGTGCATTTTCAATTTAAAATAGTTCTATGGCTATAAAATTGGACCAGCTTGTTATATTTAGTAATAAATATTTGTTACATGCAAGCACTGGGAATGAACACACAGATTTATGCTATTAGCCAAAATGTTCTCATGCTTTCAACGCCATAACAATCTACATGACTCAATGTAAAAATTTATAGAGGCTAAGGTTAGGGTTAGGTGCAACATTAATGTTTATTCCTTGTTTTTAATGACTTTACTCCTATAAACTTGAAGTACATTCAGCCATATTGCTCTGGCTTCTATGAATCTGTAAATTCTGAATACTGGTTTCAATCAGTACAAGTTGTGGCGCGTCTCTCCGTGTCAGAATTGCATCTGCAACCCATTTCTGTTCGGTTTTACGCGACTGGCAGCTCTCACTCTTCTGTACCACTCTCATCCGTTTCGTCCGGTCTGTGGTCAGGAGGACGAATGACTATAGATGGCTGTGTTTATTTGTCCAAGCCCATGTGATGTCATTCTTGGCTCCCCCTGATGCTGCAGATGCAGGACAATGTGAACGGGTTTAAATACACTTCCTTGTCAGAGGGAACCTTCTTCCCCTCGTTATCTACAGGCAAGACACTCCTCAGGACATTTTCCTTTATGTAATCAGCCTTAAGTGGGAAAAAAGGAAGTGTCATTTTTCTCACGCATAGATGAGTGTCAATGGTGCGGTCAGACAGAAAAAGACACTAGACTACTGATTGGACAGATCACTAGACGAATTAGAAATTCATGGATTTTGTTCTCCTAGCATGTATAGGCATATACTTAATTAGTTATTTTATTTGTTGCCTCACTTTTAAGCCTTTGAAATCTACTTTTTTTTAGGTTTGGTTAAAACTTATTGAGGACAGCTGTATTTATTATATTTTCAAGGTACATAAAAAGCAGTGTAGGAATGTATACATTCACTGTAGCTGCTAGAGTTTATATACATATATTAATTATATATATTATATAATATAATATATATATATTAATTATATTACAGCACAGTTGAATTCTCGATTGTTTGGTAAGACAGTGTGCATTACTTTTACAACAGCACAACTCAGACAATGTATGTTTGTTGATGTGATGCAGTTTTTTCATTAGGAGATATTATTTAACACATCGCTGCGCAAAGTTTCCCGGCACGGAAAAATCTTTAAGATGGAGAAATATATGCCTGTAGGTTTCTCAGTGTGAGAGAGAGAGAGATGGAGAAAGTGATGCTGCTCAGGGAACAACAGTTTATCGTTGCTAAAACGTAAGCAATAACAGGAATTAACTGGTCTCGCAGACGTCACGCTACATTAAATCTTTACTATAAACAGTTAGAAAGTGTGACATGTCTTTTATAAATAAATGAAACATTGCAATCATTGGCAAATGACTGAGTGAACTAACAAAGTCTAGACTGTGTGCTTGTTAGAAAATAATCCACTTTAATGTGACAGCAGCACAATGGTTTACGTTGTGCCT
This sequence comes from Hemibagrus wyckioides, assembly GCF_019097595.1. NCBI lineage: Eukaryota > Metazoa > Chordata > Actinopteri > Siluriformes > Bagridae > Hemibagrus > Hemibagrus wyckioides. The sequence goes on from NC_080727.1 coordinate 19,849,845, forward strand.
CATCACACCACCACAGCGTTGATTATTTTTTAGTCAGCGTACATGCCACTGTACCAAGCATAACATTTAAGATGATCACTGTAAACTGTTTCTTACCCTCTGTCTAAATTCAGTTAAACATTAGTAATCTTTTTTCATTGTTTATTTATTTCGGCAGGACCCCCAGGAAGACGTGGAAAAAAAGGGAATCCTGGTGAGTATTTATTTCCTTTCACAACTTATTAGGAGCTTTTATTGCTTTTCGATTGTGGTCCAATCTTTTAGCGATAAAAACGTCTCCTCTTTAACGACGTCTTCGAGTTTGCCCAGTATTCTGTTTTATGCTCTCATTTTTTGGTCATATAATACTTGTCATGTTAGTACTTAAACCTTCATTATGGAACAATATAGAATGCTAATATTGCTATCATGTTTATCATTTGAAGCCACTTAACCTAGAGAATTAACCTCTTTTTCTTTGTAATTCCAAACCTTGAGGTTGACTTTAAAGGACCATTATCTATATTAAAATTAACGCACAACGATGAACCTAATATTAAATTAAGAGTCTGAGGTGAGGTGTGAAAACTTCCACTATTTTTTGAAGTTTAAGAGGCTTTAGTATCTATCATAGCAGTGTGCTGTACAGAAGTTACTCAAAGTACTATAGATCAACATATATAATAGCTAGATGAAGCTTTTGGTGGGAGGAGACAGGATCGATAGATAGAGGGATTGATTAATGGATGGAATGATGGTTGTATGGATGATAAATGGGTGGATGGATTGATGGGTAAACAAATGGGTACTTGGATGGATGGAATGATGGATGGATGGATGGATGGGTGGATGGATGGGTAAACATATGGGTACTTGGATGGACGGATGGACGGATGGATGGATGGATGGATGGGTGGGTTGATGGATAGACTAATGGATAGATCAAGGGATTTGTGGGTGTATGAATGGATTGTGGAAAAATGGATGGATAGATTGATGGGTCATTGATTGATGAATAAGTGGATGGATGGATTGTGGATTGAAGGGCTAATGGATCGATTAAGGGATTGGTGGGTGTATGAGTGGATTGTGGAATACTAGATGGATATATTGTTGGATTATGGATTGATGAATAAGTGGAAGGATGGATGGATGGATGGATGGATAAATTGATGGATAAATTAATGGGTGAATACATGACCTTTTAATGCACAACAAAACACATCCGCTATCTGATGCAGAGAAAAAAATATCATAACAAGTATTATGGCTATAACTGAATGTGTTTTTAGCATAAAGGAAAATGATGTGTGTATTTTTATTATTTTACTCCTGACAACGTCCACTGATGGGGATGAAGAACAGGCTTGAGCAAATCAGAAATTACACGACTAGACCGAGGAAAACAAGGAACAGGGAAAGATAATTTAAAGAACCACAGCATAGCCTTAGTGCTATACATATGCAGAACTTTGGAAATAAACTCTAGAAACATAACAAAACTAATCATAAGTAGCTAACATAGATAAGAACAAAAAACACATGTGGCCAGAGCAGGAGTGAAGCAGTGAAGGAGAAATAAAAAGAACATATTAAGTAATAAAAAGGTGAAGAAAGAGGTAGGTTGTAAATTTATTTTAGTAAAACCACAAATGACGTTCACATATATTTATAATAATAAACTAGTTTCAGAATTCCTCCATGCACACGTGTGAAGCTGTTTCTGTATTTATGACTTCATTTTAACAGTGTGCATCAGATCAAAGAACAATTTTTATAACGCCCTGTCAGACAGTAGCTCTCTCCTGGATGGGCGCCACATTTTTTCACCTGACTGTTGATTCATTTATGGATGAACGGTGGTTCTTTTCAATCTCACAGTCTGACTCAGCTGCTGCTTTTAATAGTGTTGTTGCAGCAGTCAACTTCATACACATATTTTATGTCAGCTAAAGTGCTATGAACTGCCTCTGATGAATACTTCTTAATTCTGTGTGACAAAAAAGATAGTGGATAGATGGATGGATGTATAGATGATTGGATGAACAAATGAGTGGCTGGATAAATACATGAGGGGATGGATGGATGGATGGATAAATAGGTGGATGGATGGATTGTAGAATGAGATACTGAAAAAAGGATGAATGGGTGGATGGACTGCTGGATTAATGAAGGGATAAATAGTATAATAGATGAGTAGATGGATGGATGGATGAATGAATAGATGAAGGATTTTGAATTGAAATATGAAGGAATGGATGGATGAAGGGTTGAATAAATAGATAGGTGGAAGGATGGATGGCTGGAGAGATGGATGGATGGATTCTACACAGATTTTCACATTTCAGTATCTGTTCACAAGCAAAACAGAAACAGACTATCATTGTGTGTGTGTGTGTGTTTGTGTGTGAGGTATTAATGTGTAATGTGTGCAAAATGAGATAATAAGATATTATAGGTGAGATAATGGAGAATCAACACCTGCAAGCATTAGAAAAAACAACATGGGGCATACATCATCAGAGACCCCAGTCACAAACACATGCTTTGGTAGACGAAGGGAGAAGAACTGTGTCTTTGTTCTCAGTTTGATGACTTTGGCCCATGGTGACGACGGGAGGACTGACAGCCTCCAAAACACACAGCCCGCTCTCCATAAAAAGCTCCCCTTCAGTGGCCCAGGGCTCTGGGTGACCTGAACTGACACAGTGGGATCCTTCTTGCATTTCTCTATCTTGTAATGACTCCCTCCCTTTTCTCACCATGGCAGAGATGGATCGGGTTTCCCACATGGCTGTGTGACAGCACAGCCTTTAAAAGAGACCTTATCAGTGCAGCCATTTGTAGGAGTTCTTGTTTGTTTACAGTGTGCTCTGATCATGTCCAGATCAGCTCAAGACCTTTGCAGCTCTGCATATAATTCAAATCTTCATTTTCTGTCAGATTCTCCAGCTATCATCTCTTTGGAGTCACCAGAGCTTTGCCAATGTCTGCATGATCCATTATGCTTAATGTAATGGACAGGGGTGAAGGAAACTATGCAGCAGGAGTGGGACTTAATAGCCCACATTACCAAAATGCTACGTGACACTTACAGTATTGTAAATCTTTTACAGTAAGGCCAAGAGAGCTTAAGCTTCTGCATCAACTGATGTTTACACAGAGGTTATGTTCCGAGAAGCCCAAAGTTAATTACTGTTAAAGCTAAGCTGATCAAAATAGACTTGTATGAGAATGTACAATATTTATTATGCAAGACTGATCTTTTGCCCGACGAGATTGTTTCCACACTGCTGGGATGCTTCACATTTTCTTGGTGACTGTGTTCAATTCAACAGATGCCTGTGATTTGAAGGAATTTTCCTCTGAACATTACTCAGATCTGTTGATGTTTTCAGCTCCTCCAGGGCAAATTTATATAATATCAGATTACCGACAGGGTTGATCTAAGATCTCGGACTATACAGAAGAAAGAGGCATTGTATTTTTCACCATCTCAAACGGCCATCCAGAAGTCATAGAACCACAGGCACAGTTGCTTCAACTATAAGTTGGAAGCATAGTGGACAACAAATAAAAGATCACATGCAATTTGATCTAATTAGAGTGTAGCAGTGGTTTCACTGTTAAATATCTATGCGTCGGCTTCTTGACCCTACACATTCACCTGGTTGTTAATGTCAGCATGGCCTTAGATCTGGTGGCTCCTGTTCCTTGGGACTGTTCCCGGGAAGGAAGATTCTTATTGACTATTATTTACATGTAGGTTGTGCACAGGTGGACAAGAAGGTTCTGCTCACCTTAACTGTTAATTTTCTTGAGCCTGTATTGACAAGTAATGAAACTGTAAAATAGTCAACGCATGAATATAAATGGGTGGAACATGGTGCAGAGTGTAGCATTGCTGTCTCACAGATCCAGAGTCCCAGGTTCATTCCTAAGCCATGGGAATTTTCCATGAAACTTCTCCCTTTGGATTTCCTCCCGTGGGTTTCCTCAGAGTTCTCCAGTTTCCTCCCACTGACCAAATTGTGGTTACTCTAAATTGTCCCTAGGTGTGAATGTATGTGTGTGTTTGTGTGTGTATGGACTGGCATCCCATCCAGGGTGATTTCTACCACCTAGAATGTGTACCTAGAATAGGCTTTGGATCCACTGGAACTAGAATGATCTTTGCAGCATTTTTGTATTCATTCACTCATTTATTCATTCATTCATTCATTCATTCATTCATTCATCCTTTATTAACCTTTATCCTGATCAGGGTTATGGTAGATTTGATATACTGTGAACTGTTCAGTTTTTACATACATCCAGAAATCATCCTGGTTCTCTAGGTTCCTCTATTCTCCCAAAAAGATAAATGTAAATGGGTTGGCTCTGTTAAATTGCCCCTAGGTGTGAATGAATGCATGGATGTGGACTGGCATCCAATCCAGTGTGTATTCCTGCCTCACACTCATTGCTCCTATGATCTGCTCTTGATCCACTGCAACCCTGATCACGATAAAATAGTTACTGGAGAGGAATGAATGAAAAATTGAACTATGTCATGACAAAAAAAACCCACCTGACAGTCATATTCTATAAGAACAAAGTTAAACTGCAGTTGAAAATACTTTATGTAAAAAGCATACTCAATAGGTTAAATGTTTGTGTTTGTGTTGCAGGAACTCCAGTAAGTACCCCTATATTTGTGGACACTTAATGCAGAACACATGTATGTGAATCTGGCTCATGGTCAGCCATGACATGGTCCAAATTCAATTCCCATCCACCATTCTAGCTAACAGATATAACGTTGGCTATATGCAAGGTAAGATAAGATTGAATGCAGTCTGGAGTGTGGATCCATAAAAATGATTTAAAATCAGCTGCAGTTGCATGTTCTGCATATTTTATTGGCATTCATAGCCTTGTGGGCCAACTTTAAGAGTTTGAGCTGCCAACTAATTTAAAAACGGTTTTCACACACAGCATAGATCTTAGAGCCACAGACAGGTGGTGTGACTAACCGGTGTTTATGTTTTTTGGTTGTTTGGGGGGGGGGGGGGGACTTTAGACTCACATATGAAGTACACATTTGCTCCTCAAGATATATACAATGTGAAGGTAACTTCAAAAGTGATCATTAAAGATGGGTTTTACACATACTGTATGTTTGACTTGTTCCCAGGTAATAGATAGACACTAGAAATACAAACATATATACTTAAAAACTATCACCCCTATCTGTGCTTAAAACACTGGATGAAATCTAGATCATATTGTATATATACTGATCAGGCATAACATTATGATCACTGACAGGTGACGTGAATAACAGTGATTATCTCCTCATCATGGCACCTGTTAGTGGGTGGGATATATTAGTCAGCAAGTCAACATTTTGTCCTCAAAGTTGATGTGTTAGAAGCAGGAAAAATGGGCAAGCGTAAGGATTTGAGCGAATTTGACAAGGGCCAAATTGTGATGGATAGACCACTGGAACAGAGCATCTCCAAGACTGCAGCTCTTGTCGGGTGCTCCCGGTCTGCAGTGGTCAGTATCTATCAAAAGTGGTCCAAGGAAGAAACAGGGTCATGGGCGGACAAGGCTCACTGATGCACGTGGGGAGTGAAGGCTGGCCCGTGTGATCCGATCCAACAGACAAGCCACTGTTGCTCATATTGCTGAAGATGTTAATGCTGGTTCTGACAGTAAGGTGTCAGTGCATCACAGTTTGTTGTGTTTTGGCAGCAAAAGGGGGACCAACACAATATTGGCAGGTGGTCATAAAGTTATGCCTGGTCAGTATATACCGCTTAAATTTCCCCACACATGCTTAAACTTAATTAGATAGTGACATTAGGGCTTCTTAAAAATATGTAAAGCTAATCATTTGCTGGAAGGAGTTTTGGGATGTTAATTATAATTACAAGCAGATGGAAGAGATTTAAAATATGCATTCCATGTTTCAATACAGAATACAGATTAACATTAGTTGAAGCATGTGCAGCTTCAGTTGGCCTTAGAAACAGTAATGGATTGTCTGCTTATTCCAGATTTAATGGTATTTTGTTTTCTTTAATCCTAACAGGGAACTCCAGGGCGAGATGGCTACCCGGTAAATATCTCGTTAATTCTCACCAGTAGATAACAGCTTTACAGAGTGGGACTGTAAAAGACCTATCCACATTTAAGTAATACAGAGCGCCACCTGCTGGACATTCTGTCAATTTCTTCTAACCTCTTTTTTCAATATTATGTCTTTGATGTGGCAAAGATGAATGAATACTAGAGAACATTTTGATTTGATGATGGACTGTTTCCTCTTGGTTTATTACTGTTTACCAAAGAGGCAGTACTTCTCTAGAGGGCTCTTGTCCCTTGTTTTTAAAAGTTCTGCTTAATTTTGACTGGCAAAACCTCAAGGACCCAAACTTGGACAAAATGTTTTTCATTTTCACGTTCCAATTAAGGATTGTTCACATGAGTTTTAAGCAAACAAGGAATAATGTAATATCAGTACATACACACAACCTGAACAGGAACATTTGGAGCAACAATTATTGATATTAGTTACGGAACACAACATCCTCTATACATAAGGACAGCAAAAAAATCACTGGTTTTATAACGCCATATGTACAAGCCTCTATTGTAACAGAGGAGTTAGTTGTAAGCAGCCTGACTACTGCATATGCAACTTATTTTAGCAGTCCCTGCACTGTAATAATGCAAACATGCAACTGTGTGAAGTCAGTCCAAGCACAACAATTGATCTGGTCCAGACTGTTGTCTGAACTGTACTGCCATATGTGGTCTTATTAATCCTCTCTGCCAGAGCTATCTCAAAGCAAGGTATCTAATAATCTTTTTTATCCTTAACCTACTTATCTGTATCTCTTGCCCCTTTCCATCTCGTCTGTCTCTATTGGGTTTGAATTTTATTTATTTAATTTGGAGACACCAAGAATGTGGTAATTCAAATCATATTGCTTTTATAATCCTTCCCACAGCATGGGTGCAGCTTTCAGCATTGATCATTTAAATGAGAAAATTATGGCTCTGTTATACTTTGCGGCGTTTATTTATTTCGTTTGCATGGCTTGGGTCTACTTAGATAGAAGCGAATGAATACTAAGTGATTCTGAATGACAACCTTTCTACCCTTATGGCAGTGGTCTCTTCCAGAATGACACATCTACAATACACACAGGCTTATTAAATGGCTTTCTTCATAATACAATTATATAAATTATATTATATGGCCTTAACACACACCAGATGGACACCAATATGGTGTTCAATACTCCTGTATAGTTGTGGGTGCTTGAAAAATAAATGCCATCGTATACTGAAGATGTAGATGTTTTCATGGCTCATGATGAACACCTTACTCAGACACTTTATGTTAGGTTTTCCTTTAATTTGTCACCAATACATATGTTTATTTGCTGATTGCCAAGATCATTACGGGTCACTGAGGGAGGTTTCAGCACCTCTTGTGGAGTGGACAGCGACCTCACTGCCCTGTAGTGTGAGCCAGAATCATGAATGAATCTGAATTAATAAACAAGGCTTGACTGGATTTCTCAATCTAGATGATTCAGTGTATCTGTTGTACTGTATGTGTTGTAATATACACCATATAGCCAAACAGGTTTGGGTCTCAGTTCCAGTGGAAGAAAATTGTAATGCTGCAGTATACAAAATATCCGATACAAGTTGGTGCTACCAACTTTGTGGAACAGTTTGGGAAAGGCGCACATATGGGAATGATGATTAGGTGTCCACAAATGTTTGACCATGCAGTGTACTTTACTCATGGTATCATGCATTCTATTAGTTAAATCCAATTTTGGCACTTTATATCACCGACATCTCTACTCATGTTATACAATTTCCCAACTCATTTTTAAAAACCTCATTACCAATACCTATAGGCATATCCTTTCCCTTATTCATTACAGTATAATGAGAAAAGAAAACATAATTAACATAAATAACATAATTTTGCCAGTAATGTGAAAGATTCTGAATGTAAAATATAAACGATAACTTCCTCAATGCCATGTGTTCTGAGATAAAGCCTAAATATCATAATAAGCATCTAAGCCTCTAATGGCTTCCTCTCTCTTTCTTTTTCTTATTCAGGGTCCTCTAGGTGTGGATGGTAAGCCTGTAAGTACTCCAATCTGTCACTAGTAGATCACCATATAACAGCAGAGTGTAGTATATGCTGAGTATTTGGTAGTCTATTTGTCTATTGTTTTATCTAACTCGGGTGTTATTTTTCACACTAATATTTTAGATGTACAAAACATAGCGATATATCATGTTACCAGTAGTCTGGTAGTTGGACTGTTAGTATATATATTTTGTCGCAGTGCAGTAGTGCATGGTAAATAACACCTGATTTGTTTTTGTTTACAGGGTCCTCCTGGTCCTAAAGGCATTCAGGTATGTTCTCACCTTCTTTATAGCTTGTAAGGGGACAGATTTGAGAAGACGTGGCTAATTACAGTCAGTTTCATACCCTTTCTCTTGTCAGTCTTAGTGACATTAACCAATCGTAGGCATCTATGAGCTCATGTATGCAGAAGGTGGGGTAGATAGCACTTTCCTGTGAGTGTCTCTAGGACACTGCATGAGCAGCAGATCTGGTTAGCAGTCTTCATGTGTCTCAGGAAGCACATGTTAGTCTTCATCTAGCCTAGCTGGTAGCTGCTAAGAGCTGACTGGTGGGTGGGATTTGGCAAGTAAACAAATTAAGGAGCAAATATATGTATATATAAAGCAGATTTTCCAGCATGCACATATGAGAACACAAAAGAAATGCATTAAGAAGTGGCAGAACATGAAACATCCTCTATGTCTGCTAAACATAAACTTAATCCATCAAAACCTCACATCATATTTTACAGTCCAGTCAAGCAGATACTGTACCCCAGATACACTGGAGGCTAGAGTGTGTGAAGTACATGAGTGATAGCTTGGCCCATACAGTGCACTCTTATTACAGAACATATACCATTGCATGGCTTGAATAGCAGTGGACATTTGACCATTATTTATTCAATGCTATTATGAAAAGGAACTTTTATCTGTGTTTTTGAAATCTGTCTTTTCTTCTTCCAGGGCATGCCAGGGCCAAAAGGAGATAAGGTATGTATAGTAATCTTCAGAATGCATTGAGTATGATATCAGTGAAGGTTTCAGCCTAATCTAAACCAGCTTTGAGATATCGCAACATTTTCCTAAGCACAGCTTCAGGGGGGGGTTTGCAAAACAGATTACACAACACTGCACAGTACTTGTGTCAGATATAGTTGCACCCAAGTAAGATCTAACTTGTATCCACAGGGTGATCAGGGAGACGTGGGGCCCAGGGTGAGTAACAATCATCAAACACTAAACTGATGCCCTACAGCACCAATGAGCTCACACACACCAGGTTCTGTGTAAAACAGCAAGCTGCTTTATTTCTCCTCTAGAGCATTAACATGCCAGTGTTGTTATGAACTGTTTTCACACAGACTGAGCAACAATCCATTCAAAGCATTTTTATTGGAAATTAAGTGTTAGATAAACAAAGTTCTCCCTTATCATACAAACCTACCAAATCAAGGAGGATGAAAGATAATGCATGCCCCCGCCAAGCCATGTGTAAATGTTAAGGCAATATAAAATACTGTGAGGAAAGCAAACATGAACTCCCAAACACCCATAATTGCTTAGAGTCACACTGATTGATAAGTGAGAGCGTGTACCATTCCTCCCAACCAGATAGCAAAGCCAGTTTTGCTTCCCTACAGTGCCAGCCACAGATTGCTGGAGCTAAGTGGCAGTCTTTTGATGCTCGTAAGTGCAAACAGGATCTGTGCAAAAAAATCTGTACAGGAAAATTAAAATGTACCGATTCAATAAAATCAGTCTTATCCAGGAAGCTTTAATTACTCCCTAGAAGTATGTTGCCTGTTATTTCCTTAAAAGCTCAAATATGGGTTTGTCTATATTAGAACCTCACTATGAAGTATGGCAGAAAATGACCAGTTCCTCTTGTTCAGGATTTTGGCTTTGGCAGTCACAGATTTTAAAAAAGAAATCATTGTCTTGCTCTTGATGTCCACTTGCTACCGTCTTCACAGTCTGTATCTCGGATCCCAGCATTTCATATTACAGTTATAATAATGGATTAAAGATGTGTGTACACAGTGTTTATATATATTTTCCAGACCCGTCATGTTAAACTAACTGGCCAGAGTTTGCTATTTTTCACCTGCTATGCCAGCTTGTCCTATTAAAAACAGGTGGCTTGTCTGGAGTCTTGGAGGAATTGTAAATTGCTTTGTGTGGTCTGCATTATTACGGTTAAGAGTGCAAGCCAAAATATGACGAACAACACAGCATAAGAAGGCAGTATTTGCCCTGTGTTGTAGTGCTGTGTGTTTCGATAATGATAGAGCGTTAAGTACTGTGTCCTGTCATATTTTAATACCTGTGTAAGATTTTAAGATCTATGACCTATGGAATCCATTAATGCTCCTGGGGGAAGGTTGTGTTTAGACCTGGAAGCAGATCCAAGCTGTTTCCATCCAGATGGAAGGACTCCGTTTGTACTGCAGGTGGGGTGGGGGTGACCCATGACCTGTGCCTTTTTCCCATCCGTCATGAGAAGTTTCTTAACATCTCGCTCATCGTATAGTTTATATATAAATAACTGAAGACAAACGGACTTCAGCAGACAAAAGACAATGTTCTCTCCCAACATTTCCCTTTTAGATTCCCAGTGGTCATCATTATTTCATTATAGGTATTGTAATATAAAGTGCTGCAGCACCAAAAGCCACTGTTATTTTGGGAAAGAGAGTAAACTTCTCCTGGGAAAATGCTGCCTTTTTTTGGACCCCTTGCCATCCGTGCTAACCGCAACACTAAATAGAAACCTTGTGCTCCAGTGAAAGGTAATCATATCCAGAAGCACATGGTATCTGAAACAACAGTATAATCAGGATGTCTATAAGAGTCTACTTGTAATTTGTTGGCTGGGAACTAAGTCAAAGTGAATTACCTCAGCACAAAGAGGCATAAAGATCACTGCCTCTCAATGCAAACATTGAGTCATCTTGTTCTCATGTGTGCTCTATCAATGTCCCTGTTGACTTCCTTATCTTAAATCTCTCTTTCGGTGTCCCTCTATTCCTTCTCATGTCCCTCTGTCACTTTGCTCCTGTATTTCTCTTCCGTTCTCCCAGGGCCCTCCAGCACATGCTGCCTCTGCTGGCCTTCTCAGTAATCAGATCCTTACGGTCAAGGTTTGTTCCTCCATTAGCTTCTGTTCATCTTCATTTGTGGCCGTCATTTCGCCATTGCTTTAGCATTGTTTCTAAATATCTGCCACCATTTATTTCTTTTTACTCTCCTGTTATTTTGCATGGGAATGGAAACCACTGCTATTTTTTCTGCTGAGATCTTATGCCTAAGTGGCTTCAAGCTGAGATATTCTCCTCCAAGATTCTATCCTGCTCTTTTTTCTCACACATTTTTGCTCTATGTCTTGTCTTTCTCCACACCTTTGCTGACAGATGGTCTTTCCGCACTAAGCTCATTGCTTCCTCATATGTCAGAGTTCCAGAAGTTCTGAAGGTACAGCAAAAACATCACGCACGTTTCGGCTCTCATCACTCTCATCATCATTACTCTTCTTCACTTTCTTCTCCATAGCTTGCTCTTATACTTTTACTAACATATGGCATGCATGTCCTTGGCCTTGACCCCACAATTAGTTCCTATAGAAGTCTGGACTTTTAACAGGGATGCCTGTTTTGAATTAGAGAGAGAGAGAGTAAAACTGTAAAAGAGGTATATATGCCTTGACGTGGTTAAATGTTTTGTTTACGGACATTACAAGTGAAAAACATGCCATTCAAGCCACAGCTAATGAAATGAACCAAAATAGTGTTTTCTCATTCTGACAACATAATATACCGAAATGGGACTATTTTATATGGAATCACAACCTTGAACTCTCTCTCTTTAGATGAGAGTGCAGTTTGCCAACAGCCTCTGTTTCACAGTGAGGCTTTGGAAATATGGGCCATCTCATCGCGCCACGTGCCTTTTAAACCAGCCAATTTTTGGGGCCTGGACATGGCTGCCAAATGTCTCTGCTTTATTATGCATTGTATTGTGAAATTAATATGAAACATGAATGGCTTGTGGGTGGCAAAAACAGCCAAATAACATCTAGGCATGAAAGTGAAACAAAAGGATATTATAGAGCAATTTTGATAAATGTTATACTTTCCATCATTCTTCTGTTTCGCTTTGAATCTGTGCATAGGGTGATCAGGGTCAGGCTGGGCCTCCAGGTCCCCCAGGGCCTCCTGGACCATCTGGCCCCAGAGGGCCCCCAGGAATCATGGGCAGAGATGGACCCCAGGGCCACCCAGGAGAGCCGGTAAGACAGTGAACATGGCACACCCGCATTCATAGACACATTCATTTTGTCTCCCGTGATGAGCTCACGCTTCATATGACTCAGACACATCAGGAGGAATGCTACTTTGTTCAGCAGGTGTTTCTCTTCTCATGGTGACACGATATACAGAGGTTAACCCAATGTTCACACAATTTTTATTTTAATCATAGACACACAGGGGCAGAGGGCAGAGGTAATGTGGTTCAGTTGCTTTCCTCAATCAATCTAGAACCTCACACACTAACCGTAGAATTGGGGGCATTTATAATAATCTGTACTAATTTCCATTCACCTTTTGGTCACGTAGATACTTAATACTAGAGATGATTAATTAATCCCCAACATCCTCAACTGTTTTTTATATAGACATCAAGTAGTCTCAGCCTCATACATAGACACAGATCATCGCATATTTTATGCACACTTTTCTGGCCACAAGCTTCAGAATCACTGACTGGCTCAGGAGACCTCTATGTATTTGTATTTCTGTGTGCTTGTTGACCGTGGGAAAAGAAAATTTTTGACCACTGTGTCACAACAATTTCAGAACAAAATATATTCACAGGATTGAAAAATGTTCCCAGAATTTCGTCTTATTTAAATTAATTTGAAAAAAGTTTTGTTTGGAGCAGGTAGTAGTGAGTAATGCAAAAGGTCTGTGGTTGGTCATCTGCCATGTCAGATCTGTGATTGGCTATATTTATTTTGTCAAAACATTCTAGACTCTCCAATTAATGCTACAAGTCTGGATTTTTGAGACAAGGAATCAATAGCCAGCGATTATGGTGATACTTATCTATTCCATTTCAAATTCATTATTACCTCAGCACAGTCAGAGAGACAAATCGCTCTGATTTTCATCTCTAACCACTTTCTTTTTCTGTCATAGACTCTCATTAAGGCTATTCTTTCCTCTTAATGTGAGCACATGCTTTGGGCTCACATGCTCAAATGGCATTTCCTGTTGTTGTCATGCAAATTGTAAATGTGTTTATCCTGGGTTGGGAAAAACTACCTCATTAACAGCTTAAAGCCTCATGCCAAGGATCTGTCCTTTTTACTCAGCGGGCAATGCAAGATAGTCTCGACTAAACAATAAATGCTGTTGTGTGTCATGAAATTTCTTACAAAGATTATAAGAAATAAGAAGCATGTTAGGTCCCTAGATGGCTGCCTCTATATCACATCCTAAGTCCTACCTAAACTATATACATGTGCATGCTCCTGCAATAACAGCCACATGCTTAAATGCTCTACCTAAATACCTCCATTCTCCCAACACTGGATTTATTGTTATTATTTCATCATACCCAGTACCATACTTTAGCAAAAACAACCTGTGCTTCCCAGTATGCGTTGCGTATTTACTACAACAGGCTTTCATCTGTGGAACATTAGTTCTATCAATGGCAGGGTTCAATTATTTTCTTCTTTTCTTTTAAAGTAGGCAGTGCATTTCAGGCTTAATTCTGTTGTTTACACTTTTCTCTTTTATGTTTTTCCCTGTGTTATAGCTTGAATATCTGCGAACTGTTTTCAGACAGAACAAGGGGCTTTTCTGCCCACAGTTCAAAAGGTCTTCTTTTCCTTCGAGGTGTGGTCTCAAGCTGCGGTCTTGAGTTGCATAAGACCCACGGTGTCCATGCGTCTTTAGTTTAGGCTCAGGCTCAGTACTTAGCCTTACTCTTCTGTGGATTTGTTAAAGAGAGACATCTAGTGGTTAATCTTTAAAACCACACCTTCACGCATCGAATGAACCGATCCACTAATATCAGATATCTCATTTAATAGGGTCTTCCTGGCAAGAATGGAAATGAGGTTGGTATTTGGTGTTGCATAGATATATAGCATTAAAACACCTTTTCAAATCGGTTAAATTATTTGTTTTTGACTGTCTTCTGTCTTCGAAAGGGTCCAAGAGGGCAACCTGGTATAAAGGTAAAAACCTTCATTAAATATTGCTTTAATTATTCCCTTGTTTCTGTTTAAATATCAGAGTTAAGCTTGGCACTGTTGATAAATCCGCTGTCTCTGACACAGGGTGATGTTGGAGAGCCTGGAATAACTGGACTTCAGGGTCCTCCAGGGCTTAAAGTATGCTGTCAAACCTTCTTTAGGATCAATAAGTGGAACACTTATTGACTGTATTATTCAATACGCCAGTAGTAAATGTAGATTTGAGGTTTGTATCTGCATCAGATTCTCACGCTTTGCCTTTCTGCAGGGAGAACAAGGTGAGCCAGGTGATGAAGGGAAAAGAGGCATGGATGGACCACCAGGCATAAAGGTACAGCTCATGCTCAATAGGTGTATATATGTGTGGGGCATATAAAGTGAATCAGATAATAGTCACCATAGGTGCACATCAGAATTAAATAACTAACTCAACTGCATACCTGCTTTTACAGGGAGAGAAAGGAGACGCTGGTGCTCCAGGACTCCAGGTAAGAAGGGCATGTCCCAATACCATGAACCTCATGAATTTGTCTCACTGCAGAGCAAACGTATAATATAATTAGCATTAATAAACTGTATAATTAATTTATCTACCTTATCCTGCTTACTTTGCTATGGCGAAGGGTGCTCCAGGAGTCTCTGAGAACACTGACCTGTCGGAAAGATTACAAATTTTGCAGGTGGGGATCTCTCCAAACTAATAACATGTTAATTTGTTGCACTGTTACATAAAATCAGATATTGTTAGACTTAATGTGAATAAAATACCTTTCCTCCAGGGCCCACCTGGTCCTCCAGGGCCTCCTGGAGAGCAAGGAGTAAAGGTGAGAATATTCTTCCTTCTTTTTATGATTCCCACTTGTCATGGGTTAATATGAAAAGGTCATATGTCAGTAACTGTACAACTGGACATCTGGTGTCAGAAGCAGTCCCTGGTGAACTGTTTGGCAAAATAGGACCTGCACATACGTCGTCATAAGGCCATCGTGATTATGTACTGTAAACTGGTTGCCAAAAGAAAAGCAGTCATCTAAATCAGATTGTTCCCAACTTTCTTCCAAAATAACCAAAGAGAAATGGAAGGAGATGTTGATCCAATCTTAAGCATGATTTACCACTGATTTGCTAACATCTTATTATTAAAAAGAATGCTATTGCTATTATATGTTAACAGGGAGAGATGGGCTCTCCTGGGATTCCTGGATCTGAAGGCAAACAGGTAGAGTAAATAGTATGTAATATTTATTGTAGTGTATCTTATCTGTAGTGTATGGTTAATTGGTCTAGATACTGTGACTTTCTATGTGACTTTATGTCTTGACCATCGCTCTTAATACAGGGTTCAAAAGGAGAAAGGGGGGATAGAGGAGAACCTGGAGCGACAGGAGAAAAGGGGGAGAGGGGAGAGATGGGACTGCCTGGAGTAGCAGTGAGTGTGATGCATGTGGTGTTGTGAAAAAAGCATTGTTTTATATAGGTGAGAAAAGTACTGATTAAAATATATATGTTTATTTCAGGGAGCTGATGGGCAGAAAGGGGAGAAAGGAGACTCCAGAATTGAGGACAATCTGGTACATGGATTTCACTGATATTCATTTTCATATTCAAGAGCTGTTATGTTGGTTTTAATAAAACTAGTAAAGCTGCATCCATCTATTCACATAGGTTGTTTTGGAGGGTTTTATTTGATGAATGAAGTTATGTTCTTCTTTCAGGATCAGATTATTGCATTGCCAGGTCCTCCAGGGCCACCGGGCCCTCAAGGAATCATGGTAAAATGAAGCTTTTCATTCTGTTGTCAGATACGATAATTCTGTAGCAAATAAGGCCCAGTATACAAAACTAATAACACCTTATTTACTCTCAGGGCCTTCAAGGAATGCCTGGTCAAAAGGTATAATTGCACTAATTGCAGTTTGAAGCAAGCATGAGCAAAATCATTTTAAATTATAGCTGTAACTGGTGTGTATTTTATCTCAGGGGGAGCCAGGTGAAGCAGTTAAAGGAGAGAAAGGGGATGTTGGAGAAAAAGGTCCTCAAGGGCCACGGGTAAGCAAAGTTTCTCACCTCACAGTGGTAAATGATGCTCCATAACAGTCCAGGAGAGAAGCAAAGTATAAGGACATCGTCACATAAGGTCTAGTCTGACATTGTTCTACTCCACTATGTTCAGGGTCTTCAAGGTTATCCTGGATCTAATGGATTGGTGGGTCTACCAGGTGCAAAAGGTGAAAAGGTCAGTGTCATCCAAAAGCCATAATTGATAATATATATATTTGATAGTAGATTCAGAAAACATTGTCCTTACTGCTTTGAATATGTAAATTCTTTTCTTCTAACAGGGAAAACAGGGAGAGCCTGGATTAGACGTGAGTGGACAGAATCATGTAGCGTGATTATATAGGATTATATAGCTACTATTTTATTGCATTATATAAGCTCTTATATCTCGCCATACAGGGTTTCCCAGGCCTACGAGGAGAGAAGGGTGATAGAGGGGAACGAGGAGAAAAGGTCCAAAAGAGAGACATTCACCTTGCACATTTTTGTACATCATGTGTGGTGGCTTAATAGTTTGTATCACTACATAACACATTTTTTCTATTTCTTCCAGGGTGAAAGAGGGTCGTTGGGGAAAAGGGGTCTGAAAGGAGAGAAAGGAGAGCAGGGACCTCCAGGGCTGGATCAGCCTTGTCCTGTGGTACGTTATACACCTTCTCCTACACTGTGGAAAAGTGGGAAAATATGTTTAACAGTGTGAGGAATGAAACACAAAGGGGTGTGCTATTATGTGAAAAATGGTTAATTGTTAGTACATTTATATATGAATGGCATGCCACAACATTTATATTAACATTAATGAACATCTTCAAGACAAGCTTCTGTACTTATATCACAACAATTAGAAATAGTTGTCTCATCACCAGCTGCTCTGACAGGGAAGCTACAGAGTCCCCTACAGATGTCCCCTGACCCTTGGTACAGTATTTCTGCTTTGGGCGTGTAGTGTTTTGTGTTTTTGTTGGGTTCTGCCTTCACTAATTATGGTCTCCTGGGTCACTCTGCATGTAATCATGTGTTTACTTCATACAACAAGGCTTTAATTTAATTCTTGGTGTACTTTACCTCATTGCCATTTCGACTTTATTATTTACCCTTGAACATGTCAGCTTCAAGAATTACCCTATGATGCATACTAACCCACAATAAAACCATCCAAGTGAGGTTTTTTTGTTTCTGTAGCTTGACTGTATGGGTCTAAAATAGTCTCTGGTGTCATTGGTGTGGTGGTGGTTTTGGAGTAATTAAATCCAAACATGTCTGCTGTGTTCCTTCTACATAAGTTACATATTTATATTCATATATATATATATATATATATATATATATATATATATATATATATATATATATATATATATATATATATATATATATATATACGTGTACTGTTGCCCTAATATTTTTGCCTAGGTGGTCAGGGTGACATGATGTTATGTTCCTGTCTGTCTGTCTGAGATTCTCGCTAGGGTATGGTTAAATGTTTGTAGGATTTATATGAAATTATTATTGAAACCAGGAAATGAAGTGATTGTGGATCTGATCAAAACACGTTCAAAGTCATAGAAAGGTCTTCAGTCACTTGCTTCCTGTCAGAATGCTAATTAATGTCAAGAAATACTAGACTTTCTAACCAGTACTTGTAAAGGTAGCTACTTTTCATTTCCTTATTTCTGTTCTTAGGACCGCGATGGACTACCAATACCAGGATGCTGGCATAAGGTTTGTATGTTACAGCATGGACTTTTTAAAATGTGATGTTTTGTTTCAGAATACTGCATTAAATGTTGCCCTCTTGCTCTCTTTCAGTGATGACAAACCAGGAGCTTTAGAGTGTGTACATATTGATATATATATTTGACACTAACATTTTTACTTCCACCCTTTCATTTTGTACGTCCTATTTAATATGCTGAGGATTGATTTTAAAAAAAATACTTTCAACTCCATGTGGACTTCATTCCTGCTTTTTCTACAAAGAAAGGCTCTCATTTGAAGGACTTGAAGCAAAGAGAGTTGATTTGAGACCGACTGTGGATGCCACATGGACTTGTGGAATGAGAGACAAAACTCTGATGCTGAAAAAAGGCAATGGTGTGTACATAAGAACACCGGCATAATCCCAAACCTATCTAACAGACTTTGCAGCGTGACACTTGATTGCTAAACTGAACTGTTTTAAGCAGCCTTCGTTTACCTGAAACACCCAGCTTGTCCATTTTTTCACTTTCTTTGAAAGGATAAGGTTTATAAGCAGGAGAGAAGCGCAGGTTGCACAATTCATGATTGTGAAAACCTTCCTAACCTGAGGGAAGCACCGCTGTTCTAGTGCATAGGATTGAACTCTATAAATGTGACTACATGGGATATCGACTGTTGCATGGATGACCTCATAGGAAGAACTACTCATGTCTGCATGAAACCAATCTGTTTCTCTTTTACACCTGAATAAAATCTGGAAATGAAACCACAATTACGTCAGAGATTGCACTACAAGAGGACAAGAAGTGGACAGGATATTGGTCTCAAAAAAATCATCTTTGCTGATTTTCAGGAACTGCTTGACATTCTCAGTACTCTTTCTGATTATGTGTAAATAATATGTATAGTTATTATCCTCTCTGTCGTTCAGTGTTTAATAAGATTGTCCTACTGATATGCAACATGATGTTTTATGTATTCCTCTCAACAGTCCTTACATGTGTACATTTTATCACACTGTAGGCTTTCTTGTGTTAATAGCATGCTGTGTTATATTGTAAGATTTTACAGCAGTGTTTTTTAAAGCAATTTTGATGTGTGGTTTATAATGACTGGATGTATTTTTCAGCTAGACAGATGGGGTTTGGTAACAAGAGCACAAAAGGCTCAAATATTAAAACTTTAATAAATGTAATACCATTATTGTTTGTTTTATATGTCCTTTAACAGCAACACTGACATCGTCTGCTTATATTTTGAGCCAACCTTTGGTACAGTTAACATGACAACACATCTGACAAAAGAAATAAATCATGAATTTATAGCTGAAACTTACATTTATTACGCTGTTTGGTTTTTAATGTGTTTTGACCAGACACTCCAGTTGATTCAAACATTGCTGTTTTGGAAGATATTCTTGTTGTTTTTTTCTTGTTCATTCATAAAATCACATCACTTGCATTAAGCTCTACTGTTAGCAATAATCAGCTAGTACAATAAATACAGTATACTGGTATCTCTAATGTTAACATTGTTAATCCAGTCCACTGCTAATGTTAGTTTCGTATGTTTATGCAGAGAAAACTTAGTTTAAGAGTAAAATAAAAAACTACTGTAGATGATGTATGAATTATATGACATATATGATTGATTGATTGATTGATTTCAGACCACCTGATGGAAGTTTCCGTAGTGTAGTGGTTATCACGTTCGCCTCACACGCGAAAGGTCCCCGGTTCGAAACCGGGCGGAAACACGTTTTAATTTTTAGTTTTTTCTAGCCTTTCATATCTGCGCTTTAACTACACGGGACGAATGAAAACAAACAAACAAACAACAACAAAAACGTTTTAGGGACTAAGGAAAATACATTTGCCGTAAATTAACTTGAATCTGGCGCCACTGAATAATATGTGATTTAATGTTGTGCTGCAGTCGGGCCGCTAGAGGGCGCAGGAGCCATTTCGCTTTAGGTCTACATCTGATACAGCAAACATAATAATAATAATATTAATTAGTAAATTATTAATATTAATATGCTGGTCTTGATTACAGGAAAAAAAACAGTGGTGTGTGCATAACAACACCGACATAATGTGTATTCGTCCACATTTGATTGTGATAAAAAATATTTTAGTGACCTGTAGTGTAACAGTATAACAGTGACCTATCTATTTTCATTACTATAAGCCAGCTGTACCCGAAACCTTACTTTGTGTGCAAAAATAGAACCTAAAAACAACTTTCCTTAAGAAAATGTTATAGGAATGTTTCCATAGTCTATCTATTTGATGAAATTGCTGTTATGAGACCACAAAGGTATGTTAAAGGAACTGTTCCAGAAAGTCTTTTAGTAGTTAAAACAAAAAAAGAATCATTTAACCTAATGTCATTTGTCGTGTAAGAGAATGTTTTGTTTGGAAGTTTCAGGAACAGCACTAAGTTTCTTAAACTAAACAGAACATTCCCAGAAAGTTATGAAATGGTCCCAAAAAATTAACCAAAGAGCAATCATTGATAACCATTCTCAGTTTTCTTACTGCTTCAACCATGAATAAAAAAATATCGTAGGAGTCTATGGGTATGAAGCTTAATGTTTTAAAAAAAAAAGGCTTTAAAATTGTTTATTTTAGAGACACAGACATGAAGAATAATTGTTGTATTTAATTTATGTAATTAATTTATTTATTTTTAATAAAAACGGTGTGCAGTCACTTTGGGTATGCTATTATTTATTATACCAAATAACTTGGATTGAACTGTGCTAAAATGATGCCACATGAAGGTGGTCTGCTTTATAAACACGAAGCTTAAAAATGAAAAATAAAGAATTTAATTGGTGTCAACTAAATCTGATAAAAGAATAACATTAACGAAACTGGGAAAGCTGTAAAATTTAACTGGGAAACTGGGAAAAGCTGTAAAAAATTAACTGGGAAACTGGGAAAAGCTGTAAAGGTTAACTGGGAAACTGGGAAAGCTGTAAAAATTAACTGGGAAACTGGGAAAAGCTGTAAAAGTTAACTGGGAAACTGGGAAAAGCTGTAAAAGTTAACTGTGAAACTGGGAAAGCTGTAAAAGTTAACTGGGAAACTGAGAAAAGCTGTAAAAAATTAACTGGGAAACTGGGAAAAGCTGTAAAGGTTAACTGGGAAACTGGGAAAGCTGTAAAAGTTTACTGGGAAACTGGGAAAAGCTGTAAAGGTTAACTGGGAAACTGGGAAAAGCTGTAAAAGTTAACTGGAAAACTGGGAAAAGACTGGGAAACTGGGAAAGCTGTAAAAATTAACTGGGAAACTGGGAAAAGCTGTAAAAGTTAACTGGGAAACTGGGAAAAGCTGTAAAAGTTAACTGGAAAACTGGGAAAAGACTGGGAAACTGGGAAAGCTGTAAAAATTAACTGGGAAACTGGGAAAAGCTGTAAAAGTTAACTGTGAAACTGGGAAAGCTGTAAAAGTAAACTGGGAAACTGGGAAAAGATGTATATAAATATTAAATAAGTACATTAGCACAGTATTAACACGTGTTTCGTCGGTGGAACATTTTGGAATAAAAAAAATAATTTTATTATTTATTATTTCTAAAAATATATATTATTAAATAGTCTAATGTGAACCGTTAAATGCTCGAACATTCAGATCATATTGATAAAAACGAGCCCTTGCTGAAATGATAATCTTAAAAGACTACAAATCCCCACAATGCCTCAGTAAGAACCCGCGTGCTGAAGATCTGCTTCCGGATGTTTGACGGTCCTTTTCCTGTGCCTAAAAAACTGAGGAGTTAGGCTAGCTTAGCCCTCCGATTCAATCTAAAGCCATCGACTCCAAAAGGCGCGATACACGTTTGCCAAAATGACCGAGCAGATGACTCTGAGAGGGACCCTGAAGGGCCACAGTGGTTGGGTGACCCAAATCGCCACAACTCCTCAGTTTCCCGACATGATTCTGTCCGCGTCCAGAGGTGAGGGCCTGCGCCATTACTGAGCGCTGTGTGCCGGCTGGTCTGTGGCACAGCCTGGTGCTGGATGTCAGTGCTGTGGTTAATAACTTTACACAAATAACGATAAAAAACACAAACCTTAGGACTTGTACATGTTTCCTTTATTGAGTTTATTGTTGACTTAAAACCGGCTAGGTGTGTTGAAGCTATCGGGATAAACGTTAGCTCTGTGAAAGGACAAATTTCTGTTAAGTATAAAGTATATATTGAGTATGAAGTTAAACACAATTTTTCCAAAAACTTTATTTTACACCCATGCATTCCTCTTAGAGACTTTATGACAGCCCCCCAAAATCTCTCTCTCACTTTGTCATGAATTAATTTGTCATTTTCTGCAGTTCCATGAGCACTATTCCACCATCCTCTGACTGCAGCATAAAGTAAAAGGTTGGCGCTTATGGAAATGATTCTTAGTCCAAATTTGACTTTATCCTACAGATAAGACCATCATCATGTGGAAGCTGACCCGTGACGAGACCAACTACGGCGTCCCCCAGCGCGCTCTGCGTGGCCACTCGCACTTCGTCAGCGATGTGGTCATCTCCTCGGACGGCCAGTTCGCTCTTTCTGGGTCATGGGACGGCACTCTTCGTCTCTGGGATCTCACCACGTAAGTCACACCTGACAGTCTATCAAAGCTTTGGGTTGCTCTCTGACTTAACCGTCTCTTGTTATTTTAATCCGGATGTTGTTTAGTTTGCTAAAAAAGGGCACTGGTGGCTCAGTGGCAGGTTTCTTGCCTATCATGTGGAAGGCCCGAGTTTGATTCCCAGCCACTGGATGCAGTGCTGGTCCCAAGCCCGGATAAAAAAAAATGGGAGGGTCGCATCAGGAAGGGCATCCGGTGTAAAAGCTGTGGCAAGTTGTTGTGCCGTCAAGTTGGTCCACTGTGGCGACCCCTCACACACAAGGGAGCAGCCGAAAGATCAATTTGGAGCTATAACAATAATGTGGCCAACAGTTTTGTTGGTCAAGTCTATAATGCTATGAAGCAGGTGCATGACTTGCGCTTGCATTTTTTTTGAAAAGCTTCCTTTACATCTTTTCATGTTTGCTGGACAATCATTTTGTTCTTGGCCGAACAGATGACGCTGGTATATCGTTCATAAGCTTTGATCTAGGACGTGTCTGGATTTTTAATTCTGTATCCCGTTTCCTAGTGGAACCACAACCCGCCGTTTTGTTGGACACACCAAGGACGTGCTGAGCGTGGCTTTCTCTGCTGATAACCGCCAGATCGTGTCTGGCTCCCGGGACAAGACCATCAAGCTGTGGAACACACTGGGTGTCTGCAAATACACCATCCAGGTGAGACTTTCTCATACCTCTGTAACCTGTAAATTAAACTGTCTAGCATTTTCCATGAAGGACTGAATGGCAAGGGTTCTTTTTACCCTGACTGACTGTTCTGAGCTCTAACTGTGTGTGTGTGTTGACAGGATGAGGGCCACACTGAGTGGGTGTCCTGCGTACGCTTCTCACCCAACAGCAGCAACCCCATCATCGTGTCCTGCGGCTGGGACAAGCTGGTTAAGGTCAGCTCACGTTTATAGCCTCATTGAACTTCTTGTATTTTTCATGTTAGATAGTTGTATAGCACTCAAGGCTGCACAATGGATTGCTCGTTAAAATTTATTAGGTTTTCTCATTTTTTTATTGTGGTGTTTATCATTGGTGCGCTGATGAGCCAAACCTCATCTTATCTCATGCTTACAAACCTCAGGTTTCTGGCACTGGTTTAGAAAATATTTGATTATTCGTGCAGCCTTGGTAGATTTTGGGATAGGCTGTAACTTGCATTAATGCGTTAAAGTGGCAGTATTTAACTATCTAATGGTACACAGGTGTGGAATCTGGCTAACTGCAAGCTGAAGACCAACCACATTGGTCACACTGGATTCCTGAACACGGTCACTGTCTCCCCTGATGGGTCCCTCTGCGCTTCTGGTGGAAAGGTAACGCCACCATTTAACTGCCTTGCGTTGAGCGAATGTAATTGATCAGCACTGATCCTGATTTGTTGTACGATTCTGCATATTTGGAAGGTGTTTGAAAGTGGACTGTTCCGCTATTCTAGCCGCTGAGTGGTGATATTTAGTGATTCAGATTGTATGTAATGTATTTGCTCTGATGGTTTGTGTTCTCGTCACACAGGACGGGCAGGCCATGCTGTGGGATCTGAATGAAGGGAAGCACCTGTACACCCTGGATGGTGGAGACACCATCAACGCTCTCTGCTTCAGCCCTAACAGATACTGGCTCTGCGCAGCCACCGGCCCTTCCATCAAGATCTGGGTATTGCAGATTTTCTACTACTTTTTCACTTG
This sequence comes from Hemibagrus wyckioides, assembly GCF_019097595.1. Classification (NCBI taxonomy): domain Eukaryota; kingdom Metazoa; phylum Chordata; class Actinopteri; order Siluriformes; family Bagridae; genus Hemibagrus; species Hemibagrus wyckioides. The sequence continues at coordinate 19,874,337 of NC_080727.1, forward strand.
CTGGTTGTTCTGCGAGTTGTTTGCAAAGCATTTCTTAGCATCACACTTACCATCCTTTGTGCTTGGAGTAGTGCAGTGTGCTGACGTATCACAGTTACATTAAGATTATTTTTAATGAAACTGAAAAGTAGCCAGCATAAAAGTTCATCCTGTCTTCATCTTGACTGTAGTTTGAGGAGGAGTGGCGGCCATGCAGGCCAGTGATTTAAAGCATCCTTCTTTAAAGCATCTTTCTTTAAAGTAGACCTTCTCATTTCTTTTTCTCTGCTGCTGCTAAACAAGGCAGGTATGGCCTGTATTTCTCATACAAAATAACCTTCATTGGCTAATGGGCTTTTTCCAAATCCTTAATGAAATCATGTTCAAAGTAAAGGTAGTAGAAAACCCCTAAGATACCTAACTAGGAAGACTGGACATGTTCGAAGGTGATCCAAAGGTCAGTAGCATGATGGATAACAGCACAAGAGAAAGGAAACCCAGTTAACAAGAATGGTCTCGAACAAGGTTTCACAGCTCCAGGCTGAGGCCCTCTATAATCTAAACTTATCTGCTTTATTCGTTCATAGCTGCAAAATTAGGCAATAGATTAGATTGCATCAGTTGTGTTCGGTGGTTTTGAATCTGTGTTTATCAGGATAGCCGGTCCCTGACCACAACATGTTAAGATATAATGGACCTGATTGAGTTGCATTTTAGTGCAACAGAACAATCTGACAGGCTTGAGCTGGACAGCTGGAGAACTACAGGACAGAGAGATGGGAAGTGGTCCTCTCCATGTGAGATGTCAGTAGCTCTCCATCAGACTGCTGGATAGGGAACAGAACTAAACGTACACTAGGCTCAGTGCTCCAAGGCCTGGTGTTTTTACATGAAGTGAAGCAAGTACAAACCTGAATGACTCAGTCCTGAGTGTAATACGACCTCTGTGATAGCTGTGAGACTTCCCTCTGCTACAAGATAGTGTGTATTTAATATCAGTACTAAAAGATGACTGATTGTAGGCTACGTGTTTGTAGTAGATAAAGTTGCTGGAAACTAAGTGCGAAATAAGGTGGTAAAAGAAGTTAATCAGTTTGACTGCATTTTTGTGAAGTGACAAATAACTTCATATTGCACACAGAATTGTCTACATTTTTATTTCCAAAGACCCAGACCGACTTGCTGTCACTCCTTTTCTGTGTAAACCCGTGTCATAAGGTTAAACCTAAATGTAGTGTGCACGTGTTTCTGTTTATTGTAATGTCGTTCCATGCGAAAGCTAGAATTGCTGTTTTCTCGATCATGCAGAAGTTCCGGCGTTGTACAGGACGTAGCCTGTTATGTCGCTCGGCTGTTTCCATGACCAGCTCTTATTCTGTTCTCTGAACTGCGCTGCTTTCTCTGCAGGATCTTGAGGGCAAAATCATCGTTGATGAGCTGAGGCAGGAGGTGATCAGCACCAGCAGCAAGGCTGAGCCGCCGCAGTGCACTTCTCTGGCCTGGTCTGCTGATGGACAGGTAAGGGAGCTTGTTCGGGTTTGTGTGGGTGCCTGTGTGTAAGACGCCTTTTGTCTTTTCAGTCAATGGGCTGTTCGATATAAAGTGTAAATGCAGCAGCCAGGTGAGCTCTTGAGCACCTGTATTAAGCATAATGTTTCATATTTGTTCTTTCTCAGACTCTGTTCGCTGGCTACACTGACAACCTCATCAGAGTGTGGCAGGTTACCATTGGAACCCGATAGACACCTTAAATCCAAGAGCAAAAAAACTAAGAATGGAACTTGGATAAAAATGAATAAAGTAATAAAAATCGAAACATTTGGTATCTGTAGTGTTTTTTTATTTTTTATTCTGTTGTCTTGGTAATGTCTAATGTTCTGGTTAAAGTTAACTGACGTCTCGTCTGTATCCGACTCCTTACACGCTCTGGCTGTCTCCGGTGACTTGGCGCTGTTTATTTGATTGTTGATCTGTTGGGGTATGGCTGAGATTTGTGTGAGAAGTGAAATTCATTACTACCTACTAGATGTTAAGTTACAAATGGATCTACTCATGTACTCTATTTCCAGAACTTGTTGAAGGTCCAAGAACCAAAAAAAAAAACCCTTATCAAATACAGATTGTAGTGACCCTAGCTAAATGTTGGATGTCTGTGAGCTCATGCATGCAGAAGAGGACAGATCTTTCCTCAGAGTGTGTTGCGCATAACCCCGTGAGCAGCAGTTTGGTTGGCTTCACGTATCTGGGAGGAATCATACGAGAGCCTTCACTCTCTGGGGAGGTATCTGTTGTACGATGGGGAGATGTAACTGGTGGGTCCGAACTGGCCAAGAGTAAATCAGGGGTGGGGTTGAGGTATAGTTTGCAGTGAGAAGGTAAAAATACCAGCAATAAATTTTTTTTTTTATTAAAAGCATTCTCTCTCTCTCTCTCACTCTATATATATATATATATATATATATAAATATAAAATTATTTATTATAATTATTATATATTTGGCCCATATGATGGAAAGAGATTCTCTGAACAAGGTAGTACAGCAATAAAATAACTTCAAGCAACAAAATAATTAAACTAAAAATGGAAAATAAGAATTATTCCATATCCTGAATGAAAACTTTTCAATATTTAACATTTAGTATTTCTTTTTGTCATATGGAAGGAAAATTGCCTCAAGTTTACTGGCTGAGGAATCTGATCCTCTGTTTATTTATTTATTTTAATATTAATTAGATATTTACGTTCTTATGGTTCCCTTGAGCAGTATTTAGAGACGAGGCAGACTTTTTCTCTCCCTCTTTTTTTTTTTTTTTTTTTAGGGGCATACAAAGCTGGCACAATTGTATTTTGACAGCTTGTCAAATGAAAGAAAAATAAGAATCCTCCTGTTTCTTGGGAGGTGCATAAAATCAAGCAACATATTCGAGAGGTTAAAATAAATTATTGGCAAATTTCTGCTGTATTAGAGGAATAAAGTGCTTTATTCAAAACCTCACATTTGATATGGTAACATCCCACCATACATTTATTGATAATTATCCTGTGGATCCATAAGGCAATAAGAAAAAGAATGCAGAGCCATGCCTTGTTTTCCCTTATAAAAAATATAAATCAATAAAAAAAAAATCAGATTCTGCTCATATATGTAACTGATTCTATAGTATACACATGCTTTGACTGCTAAACTGAGGTTATGTGGCCATGTTGTAACTTTTTTAAGCTGTTTCTTAAAACAGTTTGGACAAACCGTTGCAGCAATGTCAGTTTCTGATGCAATCTGTGTGAGAAAATGCTCATCATTGTACATACAGACTTGAACTAAAGTTGAAACAGAGTGAATGTATCCTTAAAGCTTTACAGAGATCACACTCAGTCCAGATGTGTGTTTACAGATTTATTTTTAACTCTCAGTATGTCTCAATAGTGTATTAAATCTGGAAAAGTGTTTTATTTGTAATGATTTCTTTATAAGGTTTATATATCTCTAATTTGCAAATATATAATTTATATGTTAACGTATAACAGAACTGCTGCCCAGTTTAGGAAGGTATGAATGTAACACTGATTGTTAATAAAGTGTAAGGATGTAAGATTACAGGGTGAAGAAGGTACAGGAGCTTAAGTACTTGGGGTCAACAGTCCAGAGTAATGGAGAGTGTGGGAAAGAGGTAAAGAAGTGAGTGCAGGCATGTTTGAAAGGGTGGAGAAAGGAGTCGGGAGTTCTGTGTGATAGAAAAATATCGGTGAGAATCAAGGGGCAGGTGTACAAGACAGTGGTGAGACCGGCCATGCTGTATGGTTTAGAGACAGTGTCACTGAGGAAGAGACAGGAGTCAGAGCTGGAGGTAGCAGAGTTGAAGATGTTGAGGTTCTCTTTGGGAGTGACACGGACAGGATAGGATAGGAACAAGTACGTCAGAGGGACAGCTCGTGTTGGACATTTGGGGGACGAAGTTAGGGAGGACAGATTAAGATGGTTTGGACATGTTCAGAGGAGGGAGAGTGAGTATATTGGTAGGAGAATGTTGGACATGGAGCTGCCAGGCAGGAGGCAAAGAGGAAGGCCAAAGAGGAGGTATATGGATGGAATAAATGAGGATATGAAGCTAGTGGGTGCAAGTGTTGAGGATGCAGGCCACCCCTGAAGGGAAAAGCCGAAAGAAGAAGAAGAACGTGTAAGGATGTAATTAAACCTTTGAAAAGTTTCTGATTTATCTCACTTCAATAATAATCCTTATGCCTTTGTTTACTTATTGGCTATTTATTTGGCCTTTGGTTTAAATATTCATTTTTATAGTAATATAAGAGTGAACACGGTATAAAAATAAACCTGTTCATGGTCCTTGTGGGAAAATTACATTAAAGACATTTTATATTTATTTAATTATTACTGTAAATGCAGTAGATTTTTCTTTAGCGCCTTAGAACATTTCGTGCACTGTGCCAGCCTTCGCTTTGAACTGGCGTAAAAAATTGCGCATGAAAAGCTTCACGGATGACGTGACGACTGCAACCTGACCAATGAGAGAGCGCCGTCGACGCCGGGTTCGTTCGGATTGTCCAACCGGAACGTGTTTTGTTCGGAGACTCTCCATCCGGCAATATAAAAGCTGCCACGAGTCGGCGATGTGAGGGAGAGTCCATCTTGAACGGTAGTCGCAGGCTCACGGAGCTGAAACAGTAAGCCGGCATATATATTTTTGTGCAGGGGGAGGAATATTATTTACGGTCACTCACAATTTACTTTTGTCATGTTGCACAAACATACTTATTTAACAGAACACGGTTTTGTTTTTTTTTGCAATAACTTCTGGGTATTTTTAAAGCGTTGCTATAGCAAGCGTATAGGCCGCAAGTGTAGCATCTTGGCTAATTAGCATAGAGCCGCGTATGCTAGTTACGTGCGCCATTGTAAATGTGTAAAGCCGGCTGCTCTGCATTCATTGTACAGGGCTAATTTATATGAAATGTTTTGACATATGCAAATATTAAAGATTAATCTACTTTACTTTGCATCCCCGCGCTATCACTCAGTATCCGTTTAAGTAACCGTGCCTTGACGTTTTAAATCGTTAGCCGCTAATGTTGTTGTTGTTGTTGTAGTAGATCGGTGACGCGTGTGTTGACTGCATCGCGATATTATTTTGTGTATGTTTATGCGACCTGCTTTTCAAAGGAGGCTTAAAAACGAGTCGCGATGGCCGACGACAGTGAGCAGCAGTTCATGGAGACCTCGGAGAACGGAAACGGAGAGGAAGAGCTGAACGGAGCGGAGGGTGCGGACTCACAGCTCGAGGCGGAAGGAGAGGCCGCGCAGGCCGAGTCTCAGAACGGAGCGGCGGATGGAGGACAGATCGAAGCCACCAAGGGAGAGGAGGACGCCGGGTGAGATGAGACGCTCGCGATGTTGCGACGTGGTGTATTTTCAAGGCTTTTGTTTTTGTCCTTCTTTGTTAGCACTTGTGTGTGTGTATGTGTATGGGGGATGGGCTCGTGCTTGTCTGTGCCTCTCCGGTGCATGAGCTGTGAGCATCACTGATGCTGCGCGCGCGCACTGCTCGGTGTGGTCAAGAGGAATGTAGCTCAAGCGCGCGCTAGACGTCATGTGTTAATTTGCATCTCATCATTCTTTTCATTGGCATGTCAGTTTACAAATGGCAGTAAATAACTTGTATGTTTATTGGAGTTGTTTCTTTCTCTCTCTCTAGTTGTGGGAGTACACCAGTATAGTGATTTGAACGTGTTTAATTAGGATGACCACCAGTTAGTTCACTTGATTTGTGCCTGACGAAGACCTGATGGTCGAAACGTTGCAATAAATGCTTTTACGGAGCAGTGTTAGTGTGCGGACATTATGTTCGTGTTTTTTGCTACAGTGAAGGACAGAAAAGGATAACTTATTTGTGTAGAAAGAATATATCTGTGATCATGGGACAACTGAACTTGTGATCATGCATTTACAAAAATGCAGGTGGTGATGGTGAGCAGTCTAGAAGGAAACATTTTACTTGCTTATATCAGGTTAAAAAAATAGTGATTAAGTTTAAGAATGAATGAGTGATAGTGGGACAGATGATGGTGGTGGTCAGTGATTGGTCGAAAGTGCAACATTGCACACTGATGCTGAGGTGAATGAACCTGCTCCTATCAACTCAGCAGCTGTGATGTGAGCTGGAATTCATGTCAAGTTTCAAAGCAGTCGTTTCACAGTCTCAAACTGGAATGTCACTAGAGCATGTGGTTAAAGAGGAGAGAAAAGACTGATTTTTCATTTTAATGTATTCACCAGGATCGTTGACTAATTTAAACCACTGTGTGCTGGGTTTAGTCAGGTGCTGAACTCACTACTGCAGCTTCTTGCATCTTATTACATTGTTAAAAGCTTCAGGGGTTAGGCTTGTCTAGTGCAGATGTATTTTCTGTACTAGACCATCTCAAAGTCTTGCTTAACGTGTTCTAGTTAAGTAATGGATTCTTTTCTTTTTTTTATTGCAGCAAAATGTTTGTTGGCGGTCTTAGCTGGGACACCAGCAAAAAAGATCTTAAAGACTACTTCTCAAAGTTTGGTGAGGTGATGGACTGCACCATCAAAATGGATTCTAACACGGGCCGGTCACGTGGTTTTGGCTTCATCCTCTTCAAAGAGGCAGCGAGCGTGGAAAGGGTAATTTATGATGTCTATAATTGAGTGGTCTTTTTTGGGGTTAGGCAGCAGTATTTATGGTTACTGCCAACTGCAATGTGTATGTATGTAATATTTAGGTACCTCTAAGACATACCATAGAAGGATTGTAAACATTTTTTGTGTTGCAGGTGTTGCAGCAAAAGGAACACCGGCTAGATGGAAGACAGATTGATCCTAAGAAAGCGATGGCAATGAAGAAAGACCCTGTTAAGAAAATATTTGTTGGCGGACTCAACCCCGAGACGACAGAAGAAAAGATCCGGGAATACTTTGGGGCATTTGGCGAGGTGAGTAAATACCAAGTGAATGTTAACTACAGCTACAAGCACTTGAATTTTTATTTATTTATTTTTATATACATTTTTTTTAAGATTGAATCTATTGAGCTTCCCACGGATCCAAAAACGAGCAAGAGAAGGGGTTTCGTCTTTATCACTTACAAGGAGGAGTCGCCTGTCAAGAAAGTCCTAGAAAAGAAATACCATACTGTTAACGGAAGCAAGGTAAATTAAATAAATAAAAAGGAAATGCTTGTTGAATGTGTGGATAATGCTGTATATGTAGATTTTGAAATGTTAAAAACTTGTACTGCTCAGGATTTGTGGTGGTAAACACTTGTGGGTCAGTGTGTGTGTGTGTGTGGGGGGGTGGGGGGGGGGCGGCATATGTTTGCTTGATAAACATTCAGCCTCTGTGCTTTTAGGAGGTGTTAAGTTTCATTTGGCCTGAATTGCCCTGGGGTAATGGAGCTGCTTGACTGTTGTTATTCTTTTCCTCATTTCAGTGTGAAATTAAAGTTGCCCAGCCTAAGGAGGTGTACCAGCAGCAGCAGTATGGAGGACGTGGTGGCGGCTATGGAGGTCGTGGCAGGGGTCGTGGTGGTAAGTCAAATCGTATTATCGGTGCGGATATTTAACATGTTCTAAAAGAATTTTAACTTGGAATCTGAAGAGAGATTAGTCACTCTTGTCACTGTGGACATGTAGATGCCTACGATGCAAGGCTTGACAGTTTGAGGGCGTTTTAGTGCAATGTATACACATACTTATCCAAGATGACCTATGAGTAGTTAATTTGGCCCTGTGGATGACTTCCTTCTCAGGCCAACTTCAGAATTGGAACCAGGGATACAGCAATTACTGGAACCAGGGCTATGGCAATCAGGGTTATGGTTACGGTGGACAACAAGGCTATGGCAGCTACGGGAGTTATGGCAACTATGACTACTCTTCTGGCTACTATGGCTATGGTGGTGGATATGACTACAGTAAGTGCACAGGCTGTCTGCTTCCGCTTGCCTGATCACCATGGTTCACTCATCTTTGCACAGAGGTGCTCAGATCCTCTCTCTCGTCTTTCAGGCCAGGGCAATACGAGCTATGGGAAAACTCCAAGACGTGGAGGCCACCAGAGTAGCTACAAGCCATACTGATCACGTGTAGTGCAGGTATGCGTTTTTTGACTCTTCTGTCGTTAAGTGTAGGCACTTTTTAAAGCTTTATTCGGAATCCACAACTCTATTTTATTTGTTTCATTATTAAAGTTTAAAACTATAAAGCCCCTCTAGATTAGAAGGCCTACGGGAAGCCACTGAAGCTAACCAGCGTTTTATAAAAAGAGCATCTGAACTACACTACTTGATCAATAAGGGTTGAGGTGGTGGTGGACTTCTCAGTTTGCATGTTGGAGATTCTAATATTCTTCTACAATTCAATGCGGTAGAATATTCTGCTTTGCTTAACGCTTGGTGCCTCTTTCTGTTGGAGTATAAGAACTCTTATTCGGCTCTCTACTTCTCATTCTTTAGGTGCATGGCCTTTCTCTTTTACTTCCTGCCTTGTTTTGCACTCATTCCTGCACCTTTTCCTCCCTTTAGGCCCTAAGTATTTTCAATCCAAGAATCCATAACAGCAGCAAGACGTCATACAAGATGGGACTCTCTCCTTTTTTTTTTTTTTTTTGGTATGATGGGACTCGTGCTCCATTTGTACAGGACAGCAGATGAATGGGGACGCTGTGTCTCGTTCCACACTTTTTATTTCTTATTTTATTTCCTTTGTCCACATTTCCAGTTGTGGAAGTGTAATTTTTACTGTACTTTTTGGTACCTTTTTTGAATCTAATGTATTGTATGGTTGTATTTTACATGTCAGCTGAATTTACAGCGTATGAGGATCGTGAGCTACCAGAGCTTTTGAAATAAAATGTTTGAATAATTTTTTTTCCTGCGTTTCCGAGATTTACCATTTCTTTTGTTGCTGCAGTTCATGTACACAGAGTTAGGGAGGGGGTGGAACAAGGGGAATGAATGGTTTAGAGTTGTCTAGTAAAATAAGAGCAGCTGGATCATGTTCTCTGCAGTTTGGATTCATTTTCAATTGCTTTTTGTTTGGGTTTTTTTTTTTTTTTTTTTTTTTTTTAAATGGTAAAGCTTTAAATGGTAGTTATTCGTAAGATTAGGCATCATGCTTTAAGGTAGCTTTTCTGCCTGTATTGAGCTCTTATTCCTATAGTGTAATTGATAGAAATAAACATTTTGTTTAATTTGTCCTAATATTCGTTTATCTTTTTGTCCTGAATTTTTTTTAACGGTAGTGTTTAAATATCTTGTAATTTTTTTTAGTATTTTTTATTTTATTTTTTATAGTACATGGGTAAATTTTTTTTTTTTTTTTTTTTTTTTTTTTTATATATATATATATATATAATATATTCAGTTTGCTGACACTTCTGTGAATTATCAAAGTCTTTCCAAGCTCTTTGAGTCTCAATACAACTTCCACCTTATCCACATATTTAAAATCAGCATGAGTTGGAGTGGCTTAAATTGCATATGCTTGGATTGTGAAAATGCTGCGATGTAAATAGTTCAAGAGAATGAGTCACAACTCATGGCAGACTATTCCAGGCAGCTATATTGGTACAGTTACAGCTCAGGAACAGGTTCCACAAATATTTAATACTGTAGTAGTTATGGTCTTCCTCAAAGCATATATTTATAATTGGTACATTTTTGTATGAAGTTTTCTGGGTCACATCACATGGACCTGAAGAAAGAACTTCAGCACATGGAATACGTTTCCTTTGGGTTTCAACTGTTGCATGTGTGTCCTCGATGTTCAAGTGGGACACTTGGACAAATATCTGTGCACATGGTTCTTCAGGATGGTCCTATACTGCTAAATGAACCAGCGCGTTAAGGTGGGTGTATTGAGCTGTGTGCAATTAAATGCAGCCTTCACTATAAAGGGATGTTTATTGACACCACCTTATAACATGTTTAGTTTTTTTTTTTTTTTCAATAAAATATGAAGTTGTTTTTAAGAGTGAAGCCTCATGGATGTTAGGGTAGCTGCTGTTAAAACATTCTTACCACCTCAAACCATCTCTATGCAAGGTGTCTTCTATGCTGTTCATAATGAATGAATAAATAAAAATAGGTGGTATTAAAGACTCACTCTAGCTGTAAAACGTTAGTTAATCCCTAAGCTAGCCATACACTGAGAACTATTTGACTTTACAGCATACAGTTGTAGAAGGGAAATAATTTATGATCCTAGAACCCAGATAGGGATGGGATTGGGATGTCTGCTTCCTCTTCAGGTTTCTCAATACTGTAAGACTCGGACTTGGACGTTAATGAACATCTAGATTTGTGTAAATAATTTTTTGTGAAAAAGGTGCAGATATTAAATCAGATTTGAAGTATTTGCCATTTCCTGAACATCAAGATGACTTGCATGAAGTAGTTACATGATAAATATGAAGTGGTAGTTTACCATATATCGCTACCATTAAATTGTTTATCTAAATTACAGCATTATAACTGTTTAACTGTATAGCTGTTAAGGCAAAAGTTTGAGGTGCATTGTTTTTACAGGGCTTTGAACAGACTTCTTTATCAGTTTCGTTTCCGTAGTGTAGTGGTTATCACGTTCGCCTCACACGCGAAAGGTCCCCGGTTCGAAACCGGGCGGAAACACTGTAACATTTTTAGGTATTTCTTGGAAATTGCTTGTTTTAACATAGTCAACATATAACTAATCTACAAGAAGAATTCACCCAATAAAACCTTGCATGAAGCTCTACAACCAGTCTAATACTTAATGAACACTAGAGAGAACATGTCCTCGTTTACCAGCTACTTCTCCCACAGTCCAAAAACATGTACATTAGGTTGATTGATAATTCTAAATTGCCCATAGGAGTGAGTGTGAGTGTGTGTGGTTGTCTGTCTATGTGTGGCCCTGTGATGGACTGGTGCCCTGTCCAGGGTGTACTCCTTGCCTTTCACCCAATGTGTGCTGGGATAGGCTCCAGATGATCCCCGTGACCCTAAGCAGGAATAAAGCGGTTATAGAAAATGGATGGATGGATCTGCTGAAGCCTTTCCCAACACACATTGGGTGAAATGTAGGGGTACACGCTGGACACGTTATGTTATTCATAATGAATGAGCAAATACAAATAGGTTGTATTGAATACTTACTGTAGCCCGGCATTGTACGATAATGACTGTTATTGGCACTGCCATATAACATAATTTAATTTTTATAAAATGTGAAGTCGTTTTCAAGAATAAAGCCTCGTGGGAGTCAGAATGGCTGCTATTAACGCATTTTTACCGACAGAAATCTGACCTGAAACTACCTCTATGCAAGATGTTTTACTCCTATGTTATTCATCCTATGTTATTCAATATACTATTTTTTTTGTTACTTTACGATAGATAGATAGATAGATAGATAGATAGATAGATAGATAGATAGATAGATAGATAGATAGATAGATAGATAGATAGAAACAGACACAAACACTCTGCAATTATGGAAAGTGAGGTGGTGCCAGTTAAAAATGTGCAATGTTCAACAATTATTAGTAGTATTAGTACTACTCTATTACTATTTATTTTGGTCAGTAGCTTTGAAAGTTTAAAAGTCACACTGATGCTACTAAGCAGAGTAAAAACCATTAAATGCAAGATATTTAGTTATTATCATACTATGTACAAGACTCGCAATAAACTTCTCAGGTGTGTTCTCGATGTTTAAGTGGGGCACTTATCAAATATCTGTTCTTATGTTTCTTTAGGATAGTCCTATACTGGTAAATGATAATTTAATAAAAAAAAAAAATATACAAATAAGCTGTATTAAATACTTACTGTAGCCTGGCTTTGTACACCTTACTAGAAGTTCTAGCTACCGATTTCTTGGAAAATAAATATCTGTACATGTTTCTTCAGGATATTCCTATGCTAGCAAATAATTCAGCACAAGGTGTGTGGAAAACAATGATTATTGGCACTGCCAACATAACATAATTTAATTTTTATAAAATGTGAAGTCGTTTTCAAGAATGAAGCCTCTTGGGTGTCAGAATGGCTGCTATTAACGCATTTTTACCGCCAGAAATCTGTATACTTACTGTAGCCCGGCTTTGTACACCCAACTCGAATAGTTAAGTTTCCGTAGTGTAGTGGTTATCACGTTCGCCTCACACGCGAAAGGTCCCCGGTTCGAAACCGGGCGGAAACATGGTAATTTCTTGACAACCAGTCTATTACTTAAGGAGCTGCAATCAAATGCAGAGTGTACGAAAAAGCTACAACAAATACAAATGTTTCTGTAATTTTATGATAGATAGATACATAACAAACGTTCAAAGAAAAACAAAAACACTTTGCAATTATGGAAAGTGAGGTGGTGCCAGTTAAAAATGTGCAATGTTCAACAATTATTAGTAGTATTACTTTATTACTATTACTAATAATAGTAATTACTATTACTTTATTTTGGCCAGTAACTTTGCCTGAGTCATTTCCATCCAGCAGCGAAAGAGCTCTATAATTGGTATAATCTCTAACAAAAGAGTTAACTCTTAAACACTGGCGAGAATGTGTCCTAGTTTGCCAGCTACTTGCTTTAAAAGTCACACTGATGCTAATAAACAGAGTAAATACCATTACATGCAAGATATTTTCTGATTATTGTACTATGTACAATACTAGCAATAAACTTCTGACCTGAAATTACCTCTATGTATGTTTTACTCCTACATTATATTGCCAAAAGTATTCGCTCACCCATCCAAATAATAAGAATCAGGTGTTCCAATCACTTCCATGGCCACAGGTATATAAAATCAAGCACCTAAGCATGCAGACTGTTTTTACAAACATTTGTGAAAGAATGGGTTGCTCTCAGGAGCTCAGTGAATTCCAGCGTGGAACTGTGATAGGATGCCCGCTGTGCAACAAATCCAGTCGTGAAATTTCCTCGCTCCTAAATATTCCACAGTCAACTGTCAGCTGTATTATAAGAACGTGGAAGTGTTTGGGAACGACAGCAACTCAGCCACAAAGTGGTAGGCCACGTAAACTGACGGAGCGGGGTCAGTGGATGCTGAGGCGCATAGTGCGAAGAGGTCCCCAACTTTCTGCAGAATCAATCGCTACAGACCTCCAAACTTCATGTGGCCCTCAGATTAGCTCAAGAACAGTGCGCAGAGAGCTTCATGGAATGGGTTTCCATGGCCGAGCAGCTGCATCCAAGCCATACATCACCAAGTGCAATGCAAAGCGTCGGATGCAGTGGTGTAAAGCACGCCGCCACTGGACTCTAGAGCAGTGGAGACGCGTTCTCTGGAGTGACGAATCACGCTTCTCCATCTGGCAATCTGATGGACGAGTCTGGGTTTGGCGGTTGCCAGGAGAACGGTACTTGTCTGACTGAATTGTGCCAAGTGTAAAGTTCGGTGGAGGGGGGATTATGGTGTGGGGTTGTTTTTCAGGAGCTGGGCTTGGCCCCTTAGTTCGAAAGGAACTCTGAATGCTTCAGCATACCAAGACATTTTGGACAATTCCATGCTCCCAACTTTGTGGGAACAGTTTGGAGCTGGTCCCTTCCTCTTCCAACATGACTGTGCACCAGTGCACAAAGCAAGGTCCATAAAGACATGGATGACAGAGTCTGGTGTGGATGAACTTGACTGGCCTGCACAGAGACCTGACCTCAACGTGATAGAACACCTTTGGGATGAATTAGAGAGGAGACTGAGAGAGGGTGTGTGACCCTTGTAGAAGTTTCCGTAGTGTAGTGGTTATCACGTTCGCCTCACACGCGAAAGGTCCCCGGTTCGAAACCGGGCGGAAACATAGTAAATTCTTTAGTTCTAGCTAGCAATTTCTTGGAAAATAAATATCTGTACATGTTTCTTCAGGATAGTCCTATGCGTGGAAAACAATGATTATTGGCACTGCCATATAACATAATTTAATTTTTTATAAAAATGTGAAGTCGTTTTCAAGAATAAGTGAACTGAAAAAACACTGATGCTACTAAGCAGAGTAAAAACCATTAAATGCAAGATATTTAGTTATTATCATACTATGTACAAGACTCGCAATAAACTTCTCAGGTGTGTTCTCGATGTTTAAGTGGGGCACTTATCAAATATCTGTTCTTATGTTTCTTTAGGATAGTCCTATACTGGTAAATGATAATTTAATAAACAATAAAAAAAATACAAATAAGCTGTATTAAATACTTACTGTAGCCTGGCTTTGTACACCTTACTAGAAGTTCTAGCTACCGATTTCTTGGAAAATAAATACCTGTACATGTTTCTTCAGGATATTCCTATGCTAGCAAATAATTCAGCACAAGGTGTGTGGAAAACAATGATTATTGGCACTGCCAACATAACATAATTTAATTTTTATAAAATGTGAAGTCGTTTTCAAGAATGAAGCCTCTTGGGTGTCAGAATGGCTGCTATTAACGCATTTTTACCGCCAGAAATCTGTATACTTACTGTAGCCCGGCTTTGTACACCCAACTCGAATAGTTAAGTTTCCGTAGTGTAGTGGTTATCACGTTCGCCTAACACGCGAAAGGTCCCCGGTTCGAAACCGGGCGGAAACACTGTAACATTTTTAGGTATTTCTTGGAAATTGCTTGTTTTAACATAGTCAACATATAACTAATCTACAAGAAGAATTCACCCAATAAAACCTTGCATGAAGCTCTACAACCAGTCTAATACTTAATGAACACTAGAGAGAACATGTCCTAGTTTACCAGCTACTTCTCCCACAGTCCAAAAACATGTACATTAGGTTGATTGATAATTCTAAATTGCCCATAGGAGTGAGTGTGAGTGTGTGTGGTTGTCTGTCTATGTGTGGCCCTGTGATGGACTGGTGCCCTGTCCAGGGTGTACTCCTTGCCTTTCACCCAATGTGTGCTGGGATAGGCTCCAGATGATCCCCGTGACCCTAAGCAGGAATAAAGCGGTTATAGAAAATGGATGGATGGATCTGCTGAAGCCTTTCCCAACACACATTGGGTGAAATGTAGGGGTACACGCTGGACACGTTATGTTATTCATAATGAATGAGCAAATACAAATAGGTTGTACTGAATACTTACTGTAGCCCGGCATTGTACGATAATGACTGTTATTGGCACTGTTATTGTACACACCTAATGTACATGTTTTTGGACTGTGGGAGAAGTAGCTGGTAAACTAGGACATGTTCTCTTTGGCACTGCCATATAACATAATTTAATTTTTATAAAATGTGAAGTCGTTTTCAAGAATAAAGCCTCATGGGAGTCAGAATGGCTGCTATTAACGCATTTTTACCGACAGAAATCTGACCTGAAACTACCTCTATGCAAGATGTTTTACTCCTATGTTATTCATCCTATGTTATTCAATATACTATTTTTTTGTTACTTTACGATAGATAGATAGATAGATAGATAGATAGATAGATAGATAGATAGATAGATAGATAGAAACAGACATAAACACTCTGCAATTATGGAAAGTGAGGTGGTGCCAGTTAAAAATGTGCAATGTTCAACAATTATTAGTAGTATTACTTTATTACTATTACTAATAATAGTAATTACTATTACTTTATTTTGGCCAGTAACTTTGCCTGAGTCATTTCCATCCAGCAGTGAAAGAGCTCTATAATTGGTATAATCTCTAACAAAAGAGTTAACTCTTAAACACTGGCGAGAATGTGCCAGCTACTTGCTTTAAAAGTCACACTGATGCTAATAAACAGAGTAAATACCATTACATGCAAGATATTTTCTGATTATTGTACTATGTACAATACTAGCAATAAACTTCTGACCTGAAATTACCTCTATGTATGTTTTACTCCTACATTATATTGCCAAAAGTATTCGCTCACCCATCCAAATAATAAGAATCAGGTGTTCCAATCACTTCCATGGCCACAGGTATATAAAATCAAGCACCTAAGCATGCAGACTGTTTTTACAAACATTTGTGAAAGAATGGGTTGCTCTCAGGAGCTCAGTGAATTCCAGCGTGGAACTGTGATAGGATGCCCGCTGTGCAACAAATCCAGTCGTGAAATTTCCTCGCTCCTAAATATTCCACAGTCAACTGTCAGCTGTATTATAAGAACGTGGAAGTGTTTGGGAACGACAGCAACTCAGCCACAAAGTGGTAGGCCACGTAAACTGACGGAGCGGGGTCAGTGGATGCTGAGGCGCATAGTGCGAAGAGGTCCCCAACTTTCTGCAGAATCAATCGCTACAGACCTCCAAACTTCATGTGGCCCTCAGATTAGCTCAAGAACAGTGCGCAGAGAGCTTCATGGAATGGGTTTCCATGGCCGAGCAGCTGCATCCAAGCCATACATCACCAAGTGCAATGCAAAGCGTCGGATGCAGTGGTGAAAGCACGCCGCCACTGGACTCTAGAGCAGTGGAGACGCGTTCTCTGGAGTGACGAATCACGCTTCTCCATCTGGCAATCTGATGGACGAGTCTGGGTTTGGCGGTTGCCAGGAGAACGGTACTTGTCTGACTGAATTGTGCCAAGTGTAAAGTTCGGTGGAGGGGGGATTATGGTGTGGGGTTGTTTTTCAGGAGCTGGGCTTGGCCCCTTAGTTCGAAAGGAACTCTGAATGCTTCAGCATACCAAGACATTTTGGACAATTCCATGCTCCCAACTTTGTGGGAACAGTTTGGAGCTGGTCCCTTCCTCTTCCAACATGACTGTGCACCAGTGCACAAAGCAAGGTCCATAAAGACATGGATGACAGAGTCTGGTGTGGATGAACTTGACTGGCCTGCACAGAGTCCTGACCTCAACGTGATAGAACACCTTTGGGATGAATTAGAGAGGAGACTGAGAGAGGGTGTGTGACCCTTGTAGAAGTTTCCGTAGTGTAGTGGTTATCACGTTCGCCTCACACGCGAAAGGTCCCCGGTTCGAAACCGGGCGGAAACATAGTAAATTCTTTAGTTCTAGCTAGCAATTTCTTGGAAAATAAATATCTGTACATGTTTCTTCAGGATAGTCCTATGCGTGGAAAACAATGATTATTGGCACTGCCATATAACATAATTTAATTTTTTATAAAATGTGAAGTCGTTTTCAAGAATGAAGCCTCTTGGGTGTCAGAATGGCTGCTATTAACGCATTTTTACCGCCAGAAATCTGTATACTTACTGTAGCCCGGCTTTGTACACCCTACTAGAAGAGTTAAGTTTCCGTAGTGTAGTGGTTATCACGTTCGCCTAACACGCGAAAGGTCCCCGGTTCGAAACCGGGCGGAAACAGCGTAAATTTTTTAGTTCTACCTAGCAATTTCTTGGAAAATTTATTGTTTTAATATTGTCAACATATAATTAATCTACAACAAGAATTCACCCAATACAAGAGAGTGTACAAAAAACCTGCACCCAATACTAATGTTTTTATTCTTTTAGATATGCAAGATCTCTTACTCCTATGTTGTTCATAATTAATAAATACAAACATTATGGTGGTATTAAATACTCACTATAACCCGGCTTTATACAGCAAATGATGACAGTTAAGTTTCTGTAGTGTAGAGTTTATCACGTTCACCTCACACATGAAAGGCCCCCAGTTTGAAACCCAGTGGAAACATATATTGTATTAATCTTTTCACACTTTCTATTGCTTTGTGTACTGCAATCAAATGGAGAGAGAATTAAAAAGGTTTATCCTGGCCATTATGTATCTTTCCCTCACAATGGCTACAGTCCTTGTCTGTTTCAAGTCCACCACTATCATCTCTGTCACCAAAAAAAGCCACAGTTTTAAGTTTAAATGACTACAGACCAGAGTCCCTCACACCGGTTCTCATTAAGTGTTTTGAGAGTCTCATCAAGAAACACATTCAAAGCATTGTACCGGCCACCCTGGACCCATTACAGTTCATTTACAGGGCTAATAAATCAACAGAGGATGCAATACCTTTTGCCCTTTATAAAATTCTAACTCACCTGGAAAATAAAGACAGCTATTACAGCTCGGCATTCAAAACTATCATCCCCTCCAAACTCATAAGCTGTATAACCTGGGCCTGCCTTCTTCACTGTGTAACTGTATACTGAGCTTCCTCACCAGTAGACCTCTGCACTTTTACTGCTGAAACATCACACACTCATAACGGATAATCAGGGACACTGGACTTTACACTGACACTTTATCACCATTTGTCACATTAAAATTGACACTTTATTGCTACTTGCATTGCACATTTATACGCACATTTATACTGAAGAATTATTTTATTGTCAGTTGTTTTTCCTATTAGAATACGGGTCCTCTATTTTCTTTCTCTTTGATTACTTTCTTTTTTTTAAAACTAATATTACTTATATTTTTTATTACACTTTACTATATATTCTATATTTTTTAACATGTTTTGTTTCGTTCTTGTAAATTATGCTTGTTCTACCATGTCATTCTCGAGAGGAGTAAACAAAGTAAGAATTTCATTGTTATAGTACATATGACAATAAAACTCTTGATCCTTATGATTATAAAATATATTATTAACAATAAACGTGTCCCTGATCCTAACCCTGCATTTGTGGCTCCATCTAGCGTTTAAACAATGAACCTATGCAGTTTAGCATATCGCGTACAGTTTCCGTAGTGTAGTGGTTATCACGTTCGCCTAACACGCGAAAGGTCCCCGGTTCGAAACCGGGCGGAAACACTGATACCTTTTTTTTTAGCGATTGATAGCGTAACCTGGATATCCTTTTTTGATAGCAATTGATTACATTTATCATCATTATTTAAAAAATAATAATAATGATAATAATAATAACACCATCCTGTCACTGACCTACAACAAGAATTCACCAAATACTGCATTTAAACAAATTCATATCTACCCAAACACAGAAGTCAAATGCACCACATCTTCCTGTGCATTTTGAATATCCCATATGTTTTTTCCCCCATCATGGCTGTTATACTAACCTCCACTCTTCTGTTATAAGGATTTTCATTATATTTAGGAGCATGTCTGTGGAGATTTGGGCTCGTTCAGCTACAAGACGCATTGGTGAGCTCAGTGGCGTGGGGTGAAACCTGGGTTCGAATGAAACGGGACTCTTATTTTGAAATAAGATCATAGAACTTAAACTAGCCGGCCAAAAACATATCTTCGGTGGAGATTTTGCAGGATTAAATGATACTTTATAATCTCAGCTATGCTGGGAATAGGATATGGCGATTCGGAGGTAAAAAAAAAAACATTAGATAATGTGTGTTATGGCTTCAATGAAGCTTTATTCTGTTGTGATGTTATTATGGTGCGCGTTAAAACGACTGATTAATGCACCAGCTGATTGTTCTTGTGTTATTTATTGTTATTATACAACGTGTTCACTTGGGAAAATGTAAGAAAGATCTTAAAAAATTCCAAGCACCATAATTCCTATACAGGAAATTTAATGCAGTGTCAAGCAGTGTTGCTTATTTCATGTTAAGATAATGGGATGATTAATGATTTAGATTAAATTGCCCAAACGCTGTTTATGTGTACATAAAATCAAACGAATCTTATTAAATGTTTAGTGTATAATTTTTTTGGGCTGCACCGTGTATGCGAAAAGAAGACCGGATAAAGCTTAAACGGTGTCATTCGTTGCGGTATCCATTCGCGCATGCGCACTGCGAGCAAATTTCACTACAGACTTCCTGGTTATTTATACAAACCATTGCGTATGATTATTAAAGTTTATCTAGGGCTTTTATCACGATCATGTCTCGCGCGCTCAACATTCTGCCTGTTTCCATGTGCTGAATAAAAACAGTAGCACGCTGTAAAATTAGACGCCGTTTGTTCTACTCAGCGATTGTGACATGAACATCAGGGATAAGGAGCTCAAGATCAGCTTTACCCCAGGTCACGTAGAGCTCGTGCAGGTAAGGTCAATAAACAAAACGCACGCGCCGCGTTTCTTTACACGGCAGATAAAAGTCGTCGTAATTGCAACCTTATAGTTAAATCTGGAGGAGGAGGCGATTGTGAATGATTACCCGGAATTACAGCTGATAAGGGTGCAATAGGTTTGCCTGTGCTTTAGTGTAGATAATGCGTTAGGATATTCTGTAACAAGGCTTTAGAAACATCTGATCCTGTTTACTAAACAAGCCCTGGTCTGTTTTTTTTTTTTGCAGAGTAATCAATTCTACCCTCTGTTGAGTTAAATCATTACTGTAGCTCTGCTGAAATGTGCAAGCTATGCATTTACATAATAGCGTAATTTCTATCTAGAAGAAAAGAAGAAGAAGCAGTTTTATTATTAAGAATTCATTAAGGTTTTTAATGTTAACTGAGCAAGTTGGGAAACAAATAACTAACCTATTACCCTTTAAATGTGCCCATGAGGAACGAAAGAAAGAACAAACAAAAAAAATGTATGGGTGGGACAAAAAAAAAATCTGGTCAGTGATTGGTTGTCCAGATCAGTGGTGAATAGTGATTGGTTATTGGGAACAACGTTGATTAGTGATCGTTGGTAGCATGTATGTATAACTCATTTGTTTTCTCACCTCCTATATACGTAATCTGTGATGTATTAAATCCTGGACATTAATGCATACTAATGTATGGTAATAAAGTCCTGAGTTTTATTGGTAGGTTTTTAAACTGAAATGAAATTTGCTGAAGTGGTCTGAAAAGACATTCAACAAAGATAGAAAGTTGGCAAAAATGGATGAGGATGTCACAGAGTTAAAGGAATCTTTCAATCATACTTGCAATTCTGAGCAGTGACAGGTGAATTATATAACGATGATCTCATCATGGCACCTGTTAGTGGGTGGGATATATTAGGCAGCAAGTGAACATTTTGTCCTCAAAGTTGATGTGTTACAAGCAGGAAAAATGGACAAGTGTAAGGATTTGTGCGAGTTTGATGAAGGGCCAAATTGCGATGGCTAGACCACTGGATCAGAGCATCTCCAAAACTGTAGCTCTTGTGGGGTGTTCCCGGTCTGCAGTGGTCAGAATCTATCAAAAGTAGTCCAAGGAAGGAACAGTGGTGAACCGGCGATAGGGTCATGGGTGGCCAAGGCTCATTGATGCACGTGCGGAGTGAAGGCTGGCCTGTGTGAGCCGATCCAACAGACGTTGCTCAAGTTGCTAAAAAAGTTAATGCTGGTATATAGTAAAAACATTGAAAAAATCAGATATTGTTTGGGGGGAAAAAAAAGCTACCACAACTCAGATTATGTTGCTCAGATAACAGCTGGTGTTTTTTTCGGTTGTTAATGGAAAATCCTTTTTAACTTCTGAACAGTTTTCCTCCAGATTAGGAATGAAAACGATCTTAAAAGCACTTGTGTTGTGTCTCGATGGTGTTTTTTCACCCAAGTAGAAGATTAGAAGTTAGAAGTTGTTCCCATTTCTTTGTGTTTCAGGAGGAAGTCTACAGTTCAACCCAACGTGTACTGGTGACAGGAGCTACTGGTCTTCTTGGACGTGCCGTCTACAAGGAGTTCCACAAAAATGACTGGGACACGCTGGGGTGTGGATACACACGCGCTCGGCCTCGCTTCCTCAGCTGCAACCTCCTGGATGAGGAGGATGTGCGGGAAGTTATTCAAAGCTTCCAGGTGCTCACTAGCTCGCTGCACTCAGTATGGTTGTTTGTAGTGTTTTCCTCTGATATCGGTTTTCCGCTAATGCCAAGCACTTTTTATGCCCACAGCCCCATGTGATCATACACTGTGCTGCTGAGAGAAGGCCGGATGTGGTGGAGCATCACACAGAAGCAGCCTTGGACCTTAATGTCCATGCATGTGCAACACTGGCAAAAGAAGCAGGTTGGTTAGCCAAGTGACTAGTCACACTAGCAAGTGACAAAACAAATGTGGCCTGATCTTTCTTCAGTTCCTCATTCACATCTGAACAAAACCACCTTAAATTAGTTCCCATTTATTATTTGACATGCAAAAATCATAATTTTAGTTATGTAAAGGGTTTAAGGTGGGATAGGTTGAAAATCCAGTCATGGGTGAAAATAATAAGGTCACAGGTTTGTTTTTTTTGGACTACTCTCACAATATACCCCTGGGACTAAAATCTCAAAACTCAACAAACTGAAAAATAATTGCCCTTTATTTTTAACAGACAATTAGTTTACTTTTGAATTGGGATTGAAATACCTGCCTACATAATCTCTAAATTAGGAAAGAAATTAGGTGGCATGTTTAATATCATGTCACTGGTTGATGGTGACTAGATTGAAATATGGTCCCAAATGATACAAAAAGAATTTACTGCATGTTCAGTACTGTACAAATGTGAAATCACACAGTGTCTGGCTGCCTGTGGTAATACAGTGCCATTTCTCAAATGCTAACACTTTTCACACAGGAAGTTCATTTATAGCTTGAGTGTTCCAGTGAAGTCAGAGTGGCTCTTGGCTTCTCATGTTGCTATTTAAGCTTTTGTTGTTGTTGTTAATCTGTTGATCATTTGGGATGTCTAATGGAAGAAATGTCCAAGAAAGTGTTTAGTCTAGAGAACAAAATGAACAGGGTTTTAAGGAGATTTTGGGTTGGAAATTCCTGGCAACCCTGCTCTGATAACATTGGTTAGTGCTTTATTTAAGTTCTGTTCATGTAGTTAGCCTTAAAACAGATCAGATGAGTATCAGAAACTAATCAAGAATATTTATCTGCATCTTTTGGAAAAACTCTTAGTTTCCTGTAGAGCATGTGGCTCGGTTTAATTTATGGTTTGTCCCTTTATAATTCATGCAGCTGGCGTCTTTCTGATCTACATTAGCACTGATTACGTGTTTGATGGGCGCAATCCCCCATATGGAGAAAACGATACCCCCAACCCATTAAACACGTATGGGAAATCGAAGCTTTGGGGGGAAGGCGAGATACTTCGACACTGTCCAGGTATGGAAATTTCTGTCCCTTTAGATTTATTTCTCTTCATGTATTTCCTCTGCATTAAATACACTGAATAAAAGCTTAGTTTTCACCAAACTATCACCATCTCTGACTGTCAAGGAAGTCAACGGAGTTTACACACATACTGCATTAAATCTATTATTACAAATGAAAAGAATGTGGCTCAACCTCGACTCTGCTTAGACAAAGCCGTCCACCAAAACTCACTGAAACAATTAAGGGAATTATATATATATAGTCAGAAAAATAACCAAGAGGCCATTGATTACTCTGAGCAAAGCTAGATCTCAGATAGAGAGGCTGTTCACATTTCAACCAAAGCCCAGACACTCCACAAAGCTCAGGTTTAGGTGACCTGACTCTCATCACCCTGATAATACCCCCACGTTGAAGCATGGTGATGTTGGCATCATGTTGAGAGATACCTGTGACTTAAAAGTCACCAGTTTGCAGGTGTTTAACTATAATGCTAATGATTTTGGAAGACTTGAGGAAATATATGCTTCAGCGTATAGAAATTGTATTGGAAATGTACCTTTTTTTTTGTTACATACGCCAGGTGCTGCAATACTCAGGGTGCCCATTCTGTATGGAGAGATAGAGAAGGTGGAGGAGAGCGCCGTCACTGTGCTGTGGGATCGCATTCAGGAAGGAGCTGAGAGCACAACTGTAGACCACTGCCAGCAGCGCTTCCCCACATACACCAGCGACGTGGCACGTGTCTGCAGGAACATGGCTGAGCGAGGGCTTCAGGTAATCGGGCTTTCTGAATGTCCCTCTAACCATGCTGGATATGCAAATCTAACCAGTAGAGGTGAAAAGGTTCAACAATACTGCTTTTAATATTAGTGAACATTACTAAACAGCTGGGTTAAAATTTAATGCCCCAGCATTCACCTGCACCGCATCAGTCACTTTATGTTTATGGAACTTGTTGCTTCTAACTAATGTTTAGAGGTCACTTGGAAAATGTCCTTGTTTTCCAGTTGCGCCTCCCTTTCTTTTTTGTGTCCTGTTTAGAACCGGTTTGCGCTGTTCTATCTTCACAGCATGGTGAGAAGTTCTTACCATAAAAAGAAAATTTTTTTTTTTTTTTTTCTGGCCATTTTGAGCCTGGAAACAAACCCACAACCACCCCAGATGCTCCAGATACTGAACTAACCTAAAGAAGGCCACTTTTATTGTTCCCTTAATAAGTACAACAGTTTTCAGCTGCTAGCATGCAAAAGGGTTTTCTAATAATCATTAAGCCTTATAAAATGATTAACTTGGATTAGCAAACATAAAATGAGATTGAAACAGAGGACTGATGGTTGCTGATAATGGCCCATTGTGTGACAATATAGATATTTCTTTAAAAATCATCTGATTCATTTTATGTTTTTGAATTGGATACAAATTGATTTTTCTATGGAAAACAAAGAAATTTCCAGATTGTCCCAAACGTTTATTGTGTCCTGGCTGAATTTTAAACAGATACACACCCAGTCTTGTCACAGCCAAAAAAAGACTTTATTATAGTTATTATTATACTTATTATAGTTTTTTTGTTGTTTGTTTTTTCCCCCCAGATTTTGAGACCATGACTTTAATGAATCATAAATTTTTTTTCCATAAAAATATTTGAAAATGTTATTTATTCTCTAATCTTGTCTGGGCTATCATCAAGCAAAGACTATGTTGGATAAGGACAAAGTTTAACAGATATAAGTCTAATCCAATCAGTTTGTAATCAGATATCAGCTCAAAACATCAGCCCTGATGATCCAGCGATGCACTCAGTAACAAATCTTCGAATGCGATTTTTCTAACCAGATCTTTAAAACCTTGTGGTTAAGACACCTGACAAATAGAAACATGCACTATATGACCAAAAGTATGTGCACCCCCAGACCATCACACCTGAATGCGTTTATCTCCTAAACTGTTACCACAAAGTTGGAAGCATTATAATTTCTCTTCACTGAAACTAACAGACCCAAAACAGTTCCAGCATTTGGAATGGAGAGAGAGGAGAGGAGAGTTTTGGAGTTTAAAAACTTGAATGTCCTGCTCAGAGCTCTGACCTCGACCCCCCATTGAGCACCTTTGAGATGAACTGGAATGGCGACTGCACCCCAGATCTCCTCACCTGACTTCGGTGTCTAATGCTCATGTGGGTGAATGAACACAAATCCCCACAAAATTTAGTGGACAGCCTTCCCAGAGGTGTGGGGATTATTATAACAGGAGGGGGGGGGAATAAATCTACTACAAAAAACTAAATCTAAAACAAAAACTACTAACTAGTTAATACAAAATGTAGAAATTGTACCTTGGCTGCCACTCTGTTTTATGGCAGGCCTAAATATCTGTTCTGTTTTTCTTCCGACTAGCGAATACACATCACTGTCTTGGCACACGCTTCATTTTACAGCTAATTTGTTTACTTGCATGCTATTTTCATTTTGGCATGCTGAGCCCTGCTCTCTGTGCAAAGTGGAGTATTGCGTATTTAGGCTTAAACTCTTTCCCTCAGCAGAGGCAAATGCTTTTCCTTTAGATGACAGAAAATGTCAGAAATGTACTATGTCAGAGCGTCTGGAAAAAAGTTTAAAAGTCTGTGAAAAAAGTGTTTTTTATATATATATATATATATATATATATACACACTATATTACCAAAAGTATTCGCTCACCTGCCTTGACTCGCATATGAACTTAAGTAACATCCCATTCCTAATCCATAGGGTTCAATATGACGTCGGTCCACCCTTTGCAGCTATAACAGCTTCAACTCTTCTGGGAAGGCTGTCCACAAGGTTTAGGAGTGTGTTTATGGGAATTTTTGACCATTCTTCCAGAAGCGCATTTGTGAGGTCACACACTGATGTTGGACGAGAAGGCCTGCCTCTCAGTCTCTGCTCTAATTCATCCCAAAGGTGTTCTATTGGGTTGAGGTCAGGACTCTGTGCAGGCCAGTCAAGTTCATCCACACCAGACTCTGTCATCCATGTCTTTATGGACCTTGCTTTGTGCACTGGTGCACAGTCATGTTGGAAGAGGAAGGGGCCAGCTCCAAACTGTTCCCACAAAGTTGGGAGCATGGAATTGTCCAAAATGTCTTGGTATGCTGAAGCATTCAGAGTTCCTTTCACTGGAACTAAGGGGCCAAGCCCAGCTCCTGAAAAACAACCCCACACCATAATCCCCCCTCCACCAAACTTTACACTTGGCACAATGCAGTCAGACAAGTACCGTTCTCCTGGCAACCGCCAAACCCAGACTCGTCCATCAGATTGCCAGATGGAGAAGCGCGATTCGTCACTCCAGAGAACGCGTCTCCACTGCTCTAGAGTCCAGTGGCGGCGTGCTTTACACCACTGCATCCGACGCTTTGCATTGCACTTGGTGATGTATGGCTTGGATGCAGCTGCTCGGCCATGGAAACCCATTCCATGAAGCTCTCTGCGCACTGTTCTTGAGCTAATCTGAAGGCCACATGAAGTTTGGAGGTCTGTAGCGATTGACTCTGCAGAAAGTTGGCGACCTCTTCGCACTATGCGCCTCAGCATCCGCTGACCCCGCTCCGTCAGTTTACGTGGCCTACCACTTCGTGGCTGAGTTGCTGTCGTTCCCAAACACTTCCACGTTCTTATAATACAGCTGACAGTTGACTGTGGAATATTTAGGAGCGAGGTAATTTCACGACTGGATTTGTTGCACAGGTGGCATCCTATCACAGTTCCACGCTGGAATTCACTGAGCTCCTGAGAGCGACCCATTCTTTCACAAATGTTTGTAAAAACAGTTTGCATGCCTAGGTGCTTGATTTTATACACCTGTGGCCATGGAAGTGATTGGAACACCTGATTCTGATTATTTGGATGGGTGAGCGAATACTTTTGGCAATATAGTGTGTGTGTGTGTATATATATATATATATATATATAATATATATATAATATAGCTGTTTGCACTAATTCCAAGGTAAAATGGACTACTGGCCTATTGGTATTGGTACGGACGATGTGTTGATTAATTGAACGATACACATGCTTAACTCTCCTCGTGTCTATGTTAATGTGACATTCTAGGACCCGTCTTTGCGAGGGATCTTCCATTATTCTGGAAAAGAACAGATGACTAAATATGAGATGGCCTGTGCTATCGCAGAGGCCTTTAACCTGCCCAGGAGTCACCTGATACCGGTACGCCTACAGACACATGCACACTGCATGTCATTTTACTGGGGTTTAGTCAGCATTCTGCTTGTTGTGTGGTGTAAATATAGACAATTAGCTTACTAAAAAAATAAGAAAGAAATACATAATAGGCCTGCTAGGATTTGCAAAAAACAAACAAACAAAAAGAAACAAGTGTCTCAGTTAAGCAATTAAGTCTATAATGAACTCAGAAATTATGCCTATTAGTTCCTCTTGGTTGCACAATTCCACTTGACTATAAACTGTTGTAGACAGGACATTATTTACATTTACATTATTTACTGTCCCGTGTCTCCCAAATGAGCATGAGGTTCCTTTCTGAGTCTGGTTCCTCTCAATATTTCTCCCTCATTTTGTCTCAGGGAGGTTTTCCTCATCACAGTCACCTCAGGCTTGGTCGTTAGGGATAAAATATTAATTTAATTTTAAACTTCATCATTTTTATTCTGTGTTTCTATATTTCTGTAAAGCTGCTTTGAAAAGTGTTATATAAATACATTGAATTGCATTGAAAAGTGTGACAGAGTTTCCAGAAGAATTTGGGCAGGTTCTCCAGGAAAACCTGTTGACTGATTTCCTTATAAAGCTGCACAAAATGTACTTAAGTTGTACATTACCTTTTTTTTTAAAGGCAAGGGGTTGTCATACTAAATGTGGACTTTGTTTAGTTTACTGCTTTTCATAGTATTTCAGAGAAAATGATCATTTTTGACTGCGTCTTTGCTATGGTATTTCTTTTACAGTACAGTATTCATCAGAGACGATCGTTCATCTCAGGGCCTTGTACAAACATTTGTTGCCTAAATCACATTTAGGTTCCATTTTTGCGTTTATTGTATTAATTAATCTGAGTTTGTGTGTGTTTTTGTGTGTGTAGTTGACGGAGCAGCCCGCTGGAGCCGGAGCTCAGAGGCCGCAGAACGCTCAGTTGGAATGTTCTCGTCTGGAGCTGCTTGGGCTGAGCGTGCAGCCGACTCCGTTTAAAACGGCGATTAGAAACTGTCTCTGGCCATTCCTCCATGATAAACGCTGGAGACAGACAGTCTTTCACTGAGCGACAAAGCATACATTCCTGACATGGTCAGAAAATAGCGCCAATCTGTTTACAAGTGAAACAGCTTAAGTTTATACAAGTTATATTAACAAATACACACGGCAAATCATGTATTATTTTGGTCTTCTTTTCATATTGCACTGTGCGTAAGAATATTGTTGCAGATAATTTGTTTATTCATATATTCAACAGCTTGAGTTAGTCTGTATTGCATAACTCTTTAAACATATTTGCTATTTTTACATTTTTGTTTGACAAATTCCCCAAAAATGTGAAAAATAAAATAAAATAAATAAATATGGGGAAACATTTAGGTTTAAATATCTGATCTCTTATTTATAGATTGAAAAAATGCAGATGAATGCTTTAAAATTCAGCCATTGCACTGAAACACGGACTGATAAAGATTTATAGAACATTTATTTCAGGTTTTTGTTGCACAGATCGACCTTAATGATAAAATATATAAGATTTAGCCCTCATAGAGAAATGTGTGTATTGTTAGTATTAATTAATTCATTCATTCTTTCATTGATTCATCTATCTTCAGTTATTGCTTTATTCTGCTCAGGTGGATTCAAAGCATATCACAGGACCACTGGGCCAGTTCAAGGTACCATGTGCACACCTGCACACCGAGGGGTGATTTGTTATAGCAAATCCACTGGATTGGTTTTGGGAGAAGGAAAGAAATTGGAGAACGTTGGAGGAATTCCAGATAGACTGTAAGCTGTGCTCTGGTTCAAACTGTGATGTGGGAACAATACTTGCTATGCCACTGTGTTGCCCACAAGCTATTGGGAAGTGTGTCAAACATCTTTCAGATTTCATGAAAGTCTGTTTGTATTACTGGATGCTAGATGTAGTGATGTCATCTCCATAGAAAGACTTTTGTGATTAAGCATTGATGGAGATGATTGATGAATGGTAAGCCAGTAAGAGCAGAAATCAAGATGGAAAGGATAAATAGTTAGATCGAACTACAAAAACAAAACATTCTTAACTGGTTTCAGACGTCCATGATTGACAAGTGAGAGAGTTGAGAGACAAGTCAGACTGAGTTTGCTCTCTTGGACTCCTGGCTTGGGAGCCTGATGAAGGTTGTGATGGATCCAGGAACACTGGGGGGTGTTTAGAAATAATAGGATGAGATACCAGTCCATCACAGGGCACATGCCACTACTCACCACAATCTGGTAACAAATAAATGGCTTTACAATACTCTATATGGCCAAAGGTTAAAAGTCAAAGTACTTTTTAAATATCCTATTCTATTACAGATTTAATCCCTCTTTGTTGTTGTAATAAGCCCCACTATTCTAGGAAGGCTTTCAACTAGAGTGTGGTTGTAGGGATTTGTCCATTTAGCCATAAAGATAATTAGTGAAGTCAGGCACTGGGGTAAGCTGAGGGGGTGTGGCACCCGGTCAACATTCCAGTTCATCCCAAAGGTGTTCAGTTCGCTTGAGGTCAGGGCTCTGTTCAGGACACTGGAATTCGAACCAGGTCTTTATGAAGCTCTGTGCTTTGTGCACAGGGACATTGCCATGCTGGAACTGGTTTGTGCCTCATCAAGGAAGGAAATTCTATCAATTCGTGGTAAGACCTTGAAGAAGATGGCATAAGGGTGTGATGGGTGTGATGATCAGATGATCATTGTGTAACAAATGGGTTCAGTGATATCATGATAAATGTCAGAGTTGGAATCTTTTTAGATCTCCTCCTACCTCCTACTTCGTATTCCTGTTTTCCCCTATTCTTCACTAGTTTCCATGTCAACAGTAAAATGAATGAAATGCATGACGCTCTCTATTTATCCATCACAGTTACACAATCAGCCTCTATTTGGTGAAGTGACGTAGTATCGAATGAGAGAGGGGGGATGCGTGGCTCGTCAGGGTTGCCACTTTGAGTCGATTATTTCATAGTCACGATTTAAAATGATCCGGAAATGCAATCTTAATTCATCTAAAGAAATTCTTTCGCAAGGTTGTCCCAGCATCCATTCCCCCCCACCCCCGAACACAATATGACTATAAAACACTGCAGTTGGGCGGGTCGACGCACAATCTGGCAACACTGTCGAGGGTCAGCTGATAAAGTGCTGTCAGAACTTTCCAATAAGGTCGAAGGCACCGCGGCAACCGTGGCGTCATTATTACGCGCTGTTGGTGGAGAGGAACGTTTTACGTCTTTGACTCAGCATACGGACTCTCAAAAACCTGACTTGCAATATCAATAAAACACCATATCCAGGATCGAGTGAACTCTGCACGAAGGAACGCGCCATCGACGACTTTTGATACCGCTACCTGCGATTAAACCAAAGGTAACTAATTTCTTCAACTGCCATAGCTGTTAAATATCTCTTTCATTTGAAAACGCCTGTCTAGGTAATTTTATCATAGTACCTTTATGTGTTTTTGTAATTTAACCCTCATTTTTCACGCCTCACATATTTTTTGATGCGCTGTACAGTTTCATAGGGAATCCCCAGGGTCCTATATTCACCCCGTTTCCAGGAATGCGTTAACTACACCTTTTTTTAAAAAAAAAAACAAGCAAGTGTTGAAGTGTAAAAGTGGACAGAATATAAATTTGGTGTTGTTTGTTTTATTTGGTAAGACTGTCCGACTTCCTCACTCTAACATTTGCGTCTTGTTGTGAGTGACAACACACTCTTCTATTCGCCTGAGCATGGCGCGTTCACTGGCACACGAAGTTCTTGTGTTTCCACTAGTTATTAAACAGTAGCTATACTCAAGTAACAAGGGCCACCACACCATGGCTATCCCAGAGTTTTTAAACTAAAATAACAGTTAATGTCATACACATTTAATCCAGAGACCTTTTAGAACCTTTCACGAACAGAATATTTCTATTTTACACCTGCGAATGAGATTCATGGGTTAGTTTGTGTTACAGGAACATAAAGCCATACAAAGGCCCCAGTGTTGTTCGTGTGTACTGTGTGTACCACACCATTAAGTGGCCTTCTAGTTAATAATTCGCCACCATTATGGAACGGCTCAGTGCGATTTGTATCTTGACCAGATATTGCCCTGAATTCAATTTGCTGAGTGAAAACTGTGTTATTGTACGTTAACAGTACTTCCTGTCCAAGCTTGAGACATGTAACACAATGATTCTCCTTCATAAAGATTTATACACACACTGATTGAGTTTATCACCAGGAAAGGCATGTGTGTGTCATGAGACACACCATGTATAGATGTGTATACATCACCATTATGTTATGGCAAAATACCTGGCTTTATCTTCTTCATCATAACAAAAATAAAATGTCAAGATGAAGTTTTTAAGGAGCTTGGAAGTGTTTAAACATGAATGTAAACCAGAGGCCTAAATACAAATCCCAGAAATACAGATTTGATGGAAAGTTAAAGAATATGGCACACACTTTCAGAGTTCCACTGAAATAGCTGTCGTTGTACAGTGACGTTATATACACTTAATGCTTAGTACACATTTGTGTAACATTTCTGCTGGTTAGGAAACACTAATCTTAGCTTTCTGCCAGTCGTTAGCAGCTAACTGCTAAACTGAGTTGGACTTATCTAAATATACGTTTCAGTGCTGTAACTGTACAGTAAACGTCCGCCGATTATACGCTTCAGGTCTTCTATATTGACTCTTAACTGTACTCTGTGTCACTAAGTTTCACTTCACTTCACAGACATGGCAGATGCCTGTGACTGACTAAATTCTGCGATTGACCACTTTGAAAATGTCCACTTTTCGCTGGGAATCTTCGGCTAATTTACATAAAGACATTACATTACATAAAAAAATGTATTTAGGGTTATATACCTTATTATAACCTAGAATTTTGACTTACATGTTTTAAGGGCAAATGCTACTCTTATGTTAACACCAACACTGTAAATGTTCTGTAAATAATTCGAATGTGTTCATATTCGTATTCGTATACTTCTCTTCACGTTTCAAACTCTACACACCGGTCGATCTGACAGTCCAAACCAATTATTAACAACCAAACCCAAAGGTCCAGATATGATTAAAAGTTCTGACCTGTGCCCTGTTAATAATGTTTATTAGCGTATATTATAAACGAATACAGATAAAGGTCTCTCAGGAATATGATCTCAAGCAATTTATGGTGCACTTCCTCCTAGAAAGAGTGCGGCTTTGTTTCAGAATGGTTTCAGCAGTGTTTGCATGTTTGTCTAATCACTATGCACTAAGATTAAACAGACAAGAATTTCAAGACTGAGAAAAGAATGGACGTCATGTTTACTTTTGGTGGTAGTGTTTGGACAGTCCATAAACGTTTACGTGAGACGCATTTCTGTCTAATGCTTTCATAAATACCCCGTTGGAAAGTAGGACTGTTTGAAGATAAAGTTAAAGAAAAGATGTTTATGTGATAATGGCGCAGAAAACACTGTGAGATGTTGTCGTACCTCGTCTTGATCTTTTCACAGAGTACAGTTTGCAGTCTGCTTTGCCTCGATCGGCATTGTTAATCGTGAAATGCATCCAGATTCATTTTTCATCCAGTCATTTTGGGTCATCTTTTCACAAAGATGTCAGTGCCGGGCATTTAATACAAGTATGAATAAACGAACACTGTATTGGACTGATACCTGAAACCAGTATGAGTATCGATGCAGCCGTATAATGTAATAAGGGAAAATAAATTTAGTCTTGGGTAGCACAGATTTGTTATGACACTGTCTCGTGTCTGACTCATTCTAATGACCTTTGTTTTAAAAGGTTAACAATTTTAATTTGCATTACATTTAATAGTCCATTGACGCCCCGACAGCAACCCTTAACCTTGTTATTGTCAGTTCCTTGTTTGTTCTCAGTATAGGGTAACATTTTGAAATTCTGTGTGCTAATGACTGCGATATGACTCCATTATGACAATGTTATCAGAAACGTGAATGTTTGCGACTAATGAGTCATTTCTAGGTTTGTGTTCTAGTGGTTTCTCTCTGTGAGCTTTATCAACTAGGCACTAGCCTGTGCGAGGCCGAAAGGGAGAGGCTACAGAACACTCGATGTCAAAATCAGACATCGGTCTTCGGTTTCTGACTCAGTGTGTCGAATAAAAGCCGATTATTGACAAAGCGGTCTTGTTTTTTTCCTTATTTTCCAGGTGACTGCTCCTACGTGGAGATGAACTACGATCATCCTCCACCATACACAGGCCCGGGTGCCCCTGTTCCGGGTTACCCTCCTGCCAATGCCCCCGGTTACCCTCCTGCCAATGCCCCCGGTTACCCTCCTCAAGGTTACCCGCCTCAGGGTTACCCCGCTCAGGGCTTTCCACCCGGTCCTGAGCAAGGACCATACCCTAATTACCCTGCTGCACCACCGGGGTCGTACCCCGTCCAGCCTGGCTATCAGGGATATCCGGTACCTCCTCAGCCAGGGTACGGAGGAGCGATGTACGGGGAGGCTCCCAAAAACACAGGTGAGCCTCATCTGCTCTTCTTTTAAATTTTGATTTCTCAAAAAGTGTTGATGTATTTTCTATAAAATCACAGGTATACCTTATCATACTTGGTGTAATGTTATCGTTTATATAGCAACTGACATTAGTTTAAATATAATATTAAACAATTTTTTGTGAGCTATGGAAATGATAATATAGTAGAACAATAACGGGGAAAATGCATAATAGTTGCTATAGAGAAGATTTCTGTCAGAAGAATTTTTATGGAAGGAGTCTCCAGTGTCAGAATTTGAGTTTCTGGTGACATTTTCAGAGCACTGAATTTCCGGAGAAAAGGAAAAGAGACTAATTACCCTTTTACGCATGCTCTATCATAAGTGATAACAGGAATTGTGTAAAAAAAATGACAATGTTGGCACAGAAAATGTGCTGTTTTCGATGCGCTCTTACTTAAAAATAATCCACGGACTGGTAACTGCTCCGCTTTTATGAATTATTTTCCTATAACACCACGGCCCATTATGTTTATTCCATCGGTTTTGTCTTTGGAAGTGATGTACGAGTGAGGCTGAATACAGGCGTTGAGCTGAAGGGTTACAAAGCACAGACACAGTTCGCTGGTATTTGTGATCATGAGCACAGGGCTACTATGCAGACGCTAGGATTTTATGCTAGTGACCTGAAGCATGTAATTGAATTCTGAAAAGTCTTTTAGAGAAAAATCACAAATACAAGAATCAATGTAAATGAAATGTAAATTTTAAAAAAAAAAGAAGTATTATTGTCTGATCCCTGTGAACAAGTTTTATTATAATCCTCTTGAGGCTGAATAAAGAACGCTAAATGTAGCTTTGCTCGTCCTTGTAGTGTATAATATGGATTTTTTCATGGCTATAAACAGCAGGAAAATGCTGCTTAGGTTTCAGCTTTTATTTAACGCTGGAAACCACCAGGTTTCATTCCAGTGGATTTTCACAGAGAGGACAATGCACTTGCTGTAGTTTTCATATGAATTAACACACACTTTTATACACACACAACCACACACACACACACACACACACACACTGAAGTGGAACTAGAGATGGAACTAAAATTCTTTCGGTTTCTTTATAGCAAAGTTTCTCATACTTTTTATTATGAAGTAACCTCCACTTCCCCTCAGGATAGATTTACTGGAGCTATAAAGCTTTTTATTCTTGGACACATGGTCACATGGTCTATTTATTAGTCTTTTTTGGTGTTTTTTTTAATTATTATTTAAGCCCATTCGGTTGAGAATTTGGGCAGCACGGTGGCTTAGTGGTCAGCACTGTTGCCTCACAGCAAGAAGGTCCTGGGTTTGAATCCCAGGTTCGATCAGGCAGTGGCCTTTCTGTGTGATGTTTGCATCTTCTTGTGCCTGCGTGGGTTTACTCTGGTTTTCTCCCACAGTCTAAAAACATGTACATTAAGTTGATTGGTAATTCTAAATTGCCCATAGGAGTGAGTGTGTGTGGTTGTCTGTGTATATGTGGCCCTGTGATGGACTGGTGACCTGTCCAGGGTGTACCCCTGCTTTTCAGGCGCTGGGATAGGCTCCAGCAGACCCCTGTAGCCCTAATTAGGAATAAAGTGGGTATAGACAATGGATGGATGGTTGAGAATTTCACTTAAATAGGAAAAATTCCCTTTCAAATTTCCAGGAATCCTCTGTTGCTTTATATAATTTTGGCTTTATGATGTGGCTGAAAAATATCTGGAAGTATTCTGCGTCAGTTGTTGTAATTGTTGTAATTAAATCACCTTGATAATTGTGTTAAACCTCTCTGTTCCTGTTTCTACAGTGTACGTGGTGGAACAAGGTCGGCGGGATGATTCCGGGGAGCAGGCGTGTCTGACCGCGTGCTGGACGGCCCTGTGCTGCTGCTGTCTCTGGGACATGTTGACCTAATCTGTCTGTAGCCAAAACCCTCATCTGTAAAGACCTTTCCCTCTCTGTATTTATGTATGACTACTGCGAAAACAATGATCCAATGAAAGAAAGAGCGATGTCTGTTTTTGTTCAGGGATTTTACATGTTCCAGTTTGGATTACTTCTTTTCACGACTTCAATAAATTCGACGCTATGCACTGAGACGTTTCTAGAAATGCAATCGTAGCTCTAGACGTATGTCGGCTGAGCTGTTTTTATTTTTTATTGCATGTAGCCACAAAGCAAACACATTGCTAGAATTCTAATAGATATTAATGGAGATCTAACGAAGGACGATGACCGTGGTTGATGGAATTGCATGTTTGTTGTTTTTTTGGTTTAAAGCCAGTGGAGAGGAAAAACCTGTCAGAGGGCAAATTTCTACTCAGTAATATATATACGAAATAAAAGCCACAGTTTTGGAGCTTGATAGAGTGATTTATGGATATAATTTAACCTTTTCTGATTTAAGTCTTGTTTCCTGTAACGTTGGAATGTTGAATGTATGATTCGTAATGTAGATGTGTGGACCTTCACAAGTGCACACTGGAGGTCTGTAGAGGTGTCTGACCTCACAACGTAATTAAACACACACTGTCCAACTAACCCCAAGTGTCTTCTAGTCTCACTGAGGAGTTAAAGCAATAAACTATTATTGCAATTTGTAATGCATGATCAAATGAATCTTTTGTCATCTATATAAAATAAATATCAGTGGTTGTATCTGTATGAACATAAGCTAAAATGCTTTCAATCACACAAAACAAAGTGATTTGTAGTTTCTCTCTGGGTTGCGTTGATACATGCGAAATGCACCTGGCGTCTTCATCCGTGTTCCCTGTTTGCGTTGCATTGTGTTGTGGATGCTCTTGCATAAGCCGCTTTAAAGAAAACACCATCATTACTTCCCCAGAGTGATTTAAAGGGCACAGTACTCTAGTGTCAGTCCCCCCCCTCCCCTGTGGTGTAACACTCAGCTCACTAAATAGTTCCTATGTGTAAACTTACCCTCTGCCGCTTCATGCTATTTAAAGCTGTAGCACAAATCAAACAGGAGCCTCTGGAAACCTGTCCATTTGCTTACAGAAAGGCTTTCATATGCGTGTGGGTTACATGGAATAGGAAATTCATGAGGGCTTGAGCGTGCACAGTGTGAATCCATTCAGCTTGTCCTAATATTTGTTTATCTTTGCCTGGTTTTAGTAGCTAGTCAAATTTCATCGTTTTCCACAGCAACCGAAGCATTTCTTGGTCGTTCTGCAATTACGGTTATTTTAATCATCTTGCTTTGTGCAGACTGTATTTGGTTATAAGGAGAAGATTGCATCGGGGAGCTTGCACAATGCAATCGGCTGCAGATATGCTGTGGCAGAAATAAATAGCTAAATAAATATACACCATATATACGCCCACCTGTACACATGTTCAGTCAAAGAATTATCAAATCCTTGAGGAAGTCATGCATATAAAGATTAAGGGCTTCAAATATCATAATCATCAGCGTAAAAAGAAAATATGGCATGGTTGTTGGGACCAGTTGAGTATCTGATTTGAGTATTTTAGACTCTCCTGGGATTTTCACACACAACAGTTTAAAGTGAGTGGTGTGAAAAACGAAAAACAAACAGCGTGTGGGTGAAATCGGCACGTTGTCGAGTGAAGCGCAAAGAAAATGGTTCAAGCTGACAGGATGGCATCACCTGGTCTTTTTCCCATCTTCAGCTGTCCGTTTTTTGTGCCTGCTGTAGACTCAAGTCCTGTTATTGACTGACATAAGAAGATCCTGATGTGGTCCTTCTGCTGATGCTGTTACTTCTGGTTTGAAGTGAGACTTCATCACAGCTGAAAAGAGTAATGCCATGTCTCTAAACCAGGAAAAGATTGCAATATTTTCCTGAGTGATTGCTGTTGTTTGCCTAACTATGGCTGACGGTGGCGGGCCATGCATATCACACCTAGGCCTTCACTGGTGTCCTTCCTGAATTAATCCACCAATAGATACTAATCAACCATTAAATAGCAAAGTAAAAAAGAAATTAGGTGACAGTATTTCACACCTCACAAGGAATAGTCCATTTTATTAAAGTCCGCCTTGAAAATGCATTTGTAAGGATGTCTGCGACCAAATCGATTTCTTCTCCTCTGTCAGCCATTGTGGGTTAAAATATATATATTTTATTTAGTTTGCGCGGTTCGCTGCCTCTGACTACTCCAATTATCCAATCAAAGGACGGGAAATTGCTGACGTAATCGTATGCCTGCTAGATGGCCCCGGTGACACCAACTCGAAATCTGACTGGTTAATGTAACAATTTCATTGCCACTTATTTTAAGCTACAGGCGCCTGCACTATTGATTCTGAAGGTCTTATGGTAGATTTCTTTCACCCAGGCAACACATGATGTCAGCCACTGGCTGAAATTTGATTGGATAAATACTCTTATCATAAATATACACTACTGGAAGCAGCGCAACCAAGAGAAAAGCTATGAAATGTAAAGAATCGACTATTGGGAATAATTTAATACACATTCATTGAAAAATATATTAAATATATTAAAATGCAAGTCAGTGATTCAGATCAATGCTGTTTAGGCCAGCAGAGAAGGCCTGATGGCCCACCACTGATGGCTGAACGCTCCTCTATGATCTATGATATTAAGGAATTTCCCCATGGGATTAATAAAGTTCTTTGAATCTTGAATCTAATTAGCAAAATATCATTCCTATACACTGTGTTTCTCAGCATGTAAAGAGCAATTAGCATTGTGGATGTATGGTAACCTGTGTATATGCTTCGATAAGATGAATCATTTCCATTCTGGTATCCAGATGAGATCCTCCCAGATGAGTTATACTGGATAAACTTGACTCAAGAGTAGCGAATCCCTGTCATGCTGCCTGACAAATATCAAACATCTGAGATTGAACAAACGCCGAAACAAGGTTACACTGAGTCGAGTTACACTGCAAGAGATCCACACCGCTACAAAAACACGTCTCCATACGCACCTTAAACAGCCGACTCGTTCACAAACGGCAGATCAGAACGGCGTAACTGCTCAAATAACAGCATGATGCTGTCCTGAAACACGGCAGGAATTTCATTAATAAATATCAATCCTACTGTTAGCTGAATTGTACGTTCAAGTAATTTGAAGTCCTGATCCTTGCTGTGAGCCGTATTAACACATTTGTCATGTATTAGTAATGATTCTACAAAAAAAAAAACCCTAAAAGGTTCGACAATCGGTGCAGTAGAAATGAAGAAACAATGAGCCAATAAGAATACATAAAGATGTTCCTTTATATTAACAGTAACGTGATTCTTCTCTTCTTTCCTTTTTACTTCCACACCCCCTGTGCTGTTTACGGAATTTTCTTGACATATTCACTGCAACCTACAATTGTTGGATCTATTTTAGGCCTTAAGCCAAGTGCCACATAATACGCTGCTGAAATTACACCAAAATAGTTATGAGCCCACTCTCAGTGAACATAGTGCCATGCCTTTTTTCTTGTGTTTACAGAGTCTGTGAAGGCAATTAAAACAGCTTTCTTTATTTAAGAAAGAAAAAAAAATTAACATTACAAGTCAGGGAACTCTGGGTGAAAGGTAGGCGAATTTATGCAGGATGGGTCGCTAACTAATTGCAGGGCACCATGCACACACACACACACACACACACACATTTACACACTCATTCACACCTCAGGGGAATTTAGTGTAGCAAATCTTTGGACAGTGGGGAAAAAAATGGAGAACCTTGATGGTCTATGTGATCATGGGGAGACCATGTGAAACTCCACACCGGCAGAAACCAGGACTTTGGAGCTTTTAGGTGGTATATTACCCACTGCACCACCACCACCACCACCCCAACTGCGAACAATGACTATAAATCTAAAAAATCTAGTAAACATTAAAATTAGTCTTAATGAAAGACTGCTAACAAGAAGCACATGTAGGATAAGTGACTGTATTATATGGCTTATGAATATTTTAATATACACAAAAAGTTGGAAGCATACACGTTAGAAAACACGCTTTAACATCAAGTTCCTTAACTGCACAAATTTCAGCTTAACGATGCCCCTGTGCACAAAGTGAGCTTCATGAACACATGCTATACCAAAATTGGGGTAGAAGTAGCCTCCACAGAGCCCTAACCTCAACCCTGCGGCACACCTTGGGGATAAACTGAACATCAGATGTGTGCCAGGCCTTATTGCCCAACATCAGTACTCAACCCAAATTCCAACAGACATCTTTTAAAATCTACTAGGAAGCCTTCCTTCAAGTGTGAAGGCTGATATAGCAGCAAAGGGAGAACCAACTCTATATCAGTGCCCATGATTTTGGAATGAGATATATATTGAGGTGGTTAGGTGTCCACATACTTATGAGCATAGCGTAGTTTTAATACAGTAGATATAATGTATGTAAAACACCTAAGCCACAAAGGAAAAAGCAACAACCCATATGTTACAGTGTTTGTGTTTAAACGTTGTTTAGTTCCGTGTGAAAAAAGCGAATCTGGCAACACTGGTCACTAGGCAGTGTGTTGATGTCAGGGACGCTATCAGGACACTTTTGTACTGCATCCCGGACAACCTCCTAATGATCGGATCACAAGACAAATGTGACCATGTGCACATCTGTGGTTATTGCTGACCACTTGTTGCGGATGTTGATTAAAAAAGACAAAAAAAAAGTAGCTTGTGTACTTAAATAGACATGAAGAAAATATAAGTTTTTGCTTACCTGTTGTTAATGTTTAGTGTTACCTTCTAAAGTAACATCATCTGTGTCACCTGAACATACAACAGATCCGCTGAAATAGATCGGACAGAAAGACGCTCTGTTTATTTAATTGCCAGTTAAGGCGATGCAGAGTTCTTTGATATTTTCGCAGAAGGTTCGTACAATGACTTTATTACTGACTTACAAAGAAAACGTTTTCAGCATAAAACTACCTTACTTAAAATAACTTAAAATACCTAACTTAAAATACCTCTAGCTTTTTAACATACACTATATTGCCAAAAGTATTCGCTCACCCATCCAAATAATCAGAATCAGGTGTTCCAATCACTTCCATGGCCACAGGTGTATAAAATCAAGCACCTAGGCATGCAGACTGTTTTTACAAACATTTGTGAAAGAATGGGTCGCTCTCAGGAGCTCAGTGAATTCCAGCGTGGAACTGTGATAGGATGCCACCTGTGCAACAAATCCAGTCGTGAAATTTCCTCGCTCCTAAATATTCCACAGTCAACTGTCAGCTGTATTATAAGAACGTGGAAGTGTTTGGGAACGACAGCAACTCAGCCACGAAGTGGTAGGCCACGTAAACTGACGGAGCGGGGTCAGCGGATGCTGAGGCGCATAGTGCGAAGAGGTCGCCAACTTTCTGCAGAGTCAATCGCTACAGACCTCCAACCTTCATGCGGCCTTCAGATTAGCTCAAGAACAGTGCGCAGAGAGCTTCATGGAATGGGTTTCCATGGCCGAGCAGCTGCATCCAAGCCATACATCACCAAGTGCAATGCAAAGCGTCGGATGCAGTGGTGTAAAGCACGCCGCCACTGGACTCTAGAGCAGTGGAGACGCGTTCTCTGGAGTGACGAATCGCGCTTCTCCATCTGGCAATCTGATGGACGAGTCTGGTTTTGGCGGTTGCCAGGAGAACGGTACTTGTCTGACTGCATTGTGCCAAGTGTAAAGTTTGGTGGAGGGGGGATTATGGTGTGGGGTTGTTTTTCAGGAGCTGGGCTTGGCCCCTTAGTTCCAGTGAAAGGAACTCTGAATGCTTCAGCATACCAAGACATTTTGGACAATTCCATGCTCCCAACTTTGTGGGAACAGTTTGGAGCTGGCCCCTTCCTCTTCCAACATGACTGTGCACCAGTGACCAAAGCAAGGTCCATAAAGACATGGATGACAGAGTCTGGTGTGGAGGAACTTGACTGGCCTGCACAGAGTCCTGACCTCAACCCAATAGAACACCTTTGGGATGAATTAGAGCGGAGACTGAGAGCCAGGCCTTCTCGTCCAACATCAGTGCCTGACCTCACAAATGCGCTTCTGGAAGAATGGTCAAAAATTCCCATAAACACACTCCTAAACCTTGTGGACAGCCTTCCCAGAAGAGTTGAAGCTGTTATAGCTGCAAAGGGTGGACCGACGTCATATTGAACCCTATGGATTAGGAATGGGATGTCACTTAAGTTCATATGCGAGTCAAGGCAGGTGAGCGAATACTTTTGGCAATATAGTGTATGTAGAAACATGACTTAAAACATGGGCGCCTGCTAAATTGATTCATTATACCTGCAGTTACATCGATTGTTCTCCACGTGTGCGTCATTCTCCTCATGCAAGTGATGGATCTATACATTGATCGACTGTAATTACTTTATATTCAACAAGCAACCCTCGAAGGCAATATGTTATATCACACAGAGTAATAAAAAGCAGAACATGTTCATGCTGATCTTTACAAGTTTTTGAGTGGTGTTTACAATCCCCTGTACAGTTTTACTTCTTGAGTGAAAATGTACAGTACTCTTTGACATTGTAAAACTTGTATTTTAGAAATATTGTTGTTATGTTGTTATGTAGGAAAAATTAAGTCTGTAATTTAAAAGTAAAAGTCCCTACTGGACATAATGAACGCGTCCATTGACAACTGATCATGTTTGACAGAATGCTCTCTCTTATTCTCTCTCTCTCTCTCTCTCACACACACACACACACACACCCACCTCTGACTATTCAAAAACAGCCTTACCTATAAAGTTTGAATTTTACCTGAGACAAGCCATGATGCAATGACGCAGTGTCTTATAGGTGATCCGCCATTTTGTCAGGGTTAATCAGTTAGCATTTACATTTCTAGCATTTGGCAGACTCCCTTATCCAGAGCGACTTACATTTTTATCTCATTTTATACAACTGAGCAATTTAGGGTTAAGGGCCTTGCTCAAGGGCCCAGCAGTGGTAGCTTGGTGGACCTGGGATTCAAACTTCAGATCAGTAGTCCAACACCTTAACCACTAAGCCAGGACCTCCCCTAGTTAGCCAGCTGGTCGAATTTT
The DNA here is from genome assembly GCF_019097595.1 of Hemibagrus wyckioides. Taxonomy (NCBI): domain Eukaryota; kingdom Metazoa; phylum Chordata; class Actinopteri; order Siluriformes; family Bagridae; genus Hemibagrus; species Hemibagrus wyckioides. Next base: position 19,917,021 of record NC_080727.1, read on the forward strand.
CATAAAGGTTTGTGGTATTTGAGTCAAATTGTTAGACGCTATCGTTGTGTTGCCACAGCAACACTGTGATAGCCCTGCTAAAAATGGAGTGTCATTTAAGGACTTGCTGTGCAATTCCTTCTCTTTTTATCCATACATTGTTGCTAAGCATCGTTTAGCAGTTCACTGGCTACGACCCCTTCTTCTTTTATCCATTTTCACCCCATCTTTAAAATAGCATTTCCAGCTTTTACATATGTATAAAATTAAATGTATGCATTTACACACACACACACACAAACTCAAACAGCTATATAATCCATATAATCACACACCCAACGCTGCGCAATCATATTCTCAACGGTGTATAAGTGGTTCTTTAATTGGATGTAATTAAGAACACAAACTTACAAAATACATTTATTTGGCTCTGCTGAGAGGAAAAGCACAATTAAAGTGTAAAAATGGAATGGTTTATTTTCAGATTCCCAAAGACCATCTCTGTCTCTTAGTGTCCGAGTGCGTTTTTTGTTTTTGTTTCCTTTACATTTGCCGTACATCTTGACATTCGTTGTGGCATTTCACAGGCAGAGAGGAGAGATTCTGGCACAGCAACAATAACAGAACTCAATTAGGAAAAGGAAAAAAACAAAAAACAAAAAAACCTTACAATGTCACATGAACTGTTCATCATGAATCTTTCTTGACATGGATTTTTTCCCCCAAACATAAAGTCACTTTCTTAAATAAATGTACACACTGGGTTTTAATCCAGTCCTCCTACTTACTGACAGTTTTACATATAGTATAAGATTAATATGTATTTCACAGTTTCAAAGACATAATTTAAAGTATAAACAAAAGACACAATATATTACCTTTCTATAACTTCTTTGCTTGGCTGCAAATTAAAATAAAAGAAAAAATCTTAATGGAGTTTTACATATTATACAAAGGCTAAATAAAAAGATCAATCTTTACGGAGATTCATGCTCGGCAGCGAAAAAAATCTCCTTGTGATTGTCTTATAGTGCAAATGTAAAAGGACAGCGATCTCGAGACACGCTTGATGTGTACTCCAATAAGTACCACGACTGTCTTCTAGTACGAGTCAAATCCGGAAAGTTGTGGGGGACAAGAGACTGAAATGAGACACGTCAAAGTTCCTTTTGCAGAAATCTTCAAAATGAATCCTGTGGGGTTTATCATCATCCACAGGTTTAATACATATACTGGCAAGTGATGACTTAAGTGACAATCATATTTTGAGGCCTGAGACGCTGACTCTTTCTGCATGTTTGTTATCTGCTTCCTGTTTTGGAAAGGTGCCTTGATATGGATGTCAGGCTCGCCATCACTAAGCCCAAAATGGTCTAAAAACCAGTGACATCTCTTAAAAAGTCTAACATTTTCTTACAAAAAAAAGTTTTACACAAGTCTTTATCCAATCCAATTTTGGCTGCATGCTGTAGCTTCTCCAAGGGGGTTGAAGTCTTTGTGGAAACTGCTGGCAGCTCTTTCTGGATTTGGTTCCTCTTTCTGTGGGAGATGAGGAAATGATGGCTGCAGCAGCCTGGCTCTGTTACCTCTTTCCCATCTCATTCTGTTTGAGGAACTGGATGTTAGCCCTGCTGTCTGCCAGTTCAGGATACTGCTCCACTGGGAGTATGTAGTAGCCCTCATAGCCTGGGACTTTCCCCACCACTAGGAGCTGTTGCTTCTCGCTCTCACTCCACGCTCGGCTCACATCCCTGCCCTCTTGTACCTGCTGCTGCTCCACGGCCCAGGCTCGAGCCACCGCCCTCTGCTGAGCTTGCTCCAGCACACGATCTCGCTCATTTTCCAGCAGCTCGACACCAAGCCCGTAACGCACGTTAAACACTAATGCTGGCATGTGAATCTCCACAGTGACACCGCGGCGCGAACGGCCGCTTACTGTCACGTTGATACCGTTCTCCAGTGTCCTGTGCCCACCACTGATCCCCAGGGCCAAGAGGTCGCCATCAGGTAGCCCGAGCTTCACAAAGAAGTGCCAGTCACGCCTTTCGATGGTGTAGTGCATGCCTTCAAGGTAGATGGCGCCGGTGAGCACCTGTGCAATCTTGCGGCTGCCCTCACTGGCCGCACTTGTCACGGATGCCAAAACGTGGCCCTCCCTGATAGCCAGCATCATGCCTTTTCCCACAACAGGTGTGCTGGTGCCGAACCAGTAGCCAGGCTTGTCTCGTTTAATACGCCACTGTTTGTTGAGCTGCCTTCCCTCCAGGGCCATAAAGGCCTTGTTGTGTCGCTCCACTGAATGCTGCACTCCTGTGAACAGCTGTGAACGTCAAAGTGCATATGTTAAAGAGAAAATAGTGTCAGCTCAGTGTTCAGGTCATTTCAAGTTCAAGATCAACTGGAGCACATAGTATTTACACAATTGAGGTAAACTAAACATACCTGAGCACTGTCACAGTCCTGACTGGCAAGCAATTCATACGGAGGGTCAACAAAATATACTGGATGCCTAGGAAACCCAGGTATGATGTTGCTGAGCTGGAAACCAAACATGACCAGCCAGCTCTTCACGTCTAGAGAGAGAACACAGCAAGAGGACAAATAACCTTAGCTGTTTTGCAGCAGCCTAATTATGTGATGTCAGCATGTTTATAGCATGCAATATGGCAGACTTTCCACATCCCAATCACAATATTTGTGTTTGCTAACCAAGTGGCAGCTAATACTCGCTAATTAGGTGACAATGAAGTGTTAAATGTTATGAAATTACTAATGATACCTACAAATCTCTCAGCAAAATTTGATGTCATTTATCATCATATCACAACACTACCAGTTTGTCTGGTATTTTGGGAAACTCTTACCTGTCACATAGTTTTTAACATCAATCATGTCGCTGAGAGGATTATTGTTCTTGAACATGTACAGGTTGAATGGTGCTGGTTCTTTGCCTATCCTTGCCCACAGCGTGTGGTCAGGTGAGGTCCAGCGGCCTGCTAGTACGTCGTAGTCTTTTTGGGTAAAGTGCACCAGCTTGGTAAGAGGGTCATACAGTCCTCCATGAAAGCCAAACACAAGCTGGAAATCTGGGTTAGAGTCATGGTATATCTCGCCATATGCTGTGTACAGCAGTTGCTTAACCATTTGCCCATTGCTGCTAAAGACAGCCAGCGGAGTACCCGTGTTGTCCGAAGCGATATAGTACTCCTCGCCACCATTCACCTCCATGGCGAACAGGTGGCCCTGAAGGTCGTAATAGAAGGAAGTAATCTCAGCCCTGGAATGGTTGTAGATGTGGCTGACCCGGCTCGGGTGATTGAGGTCAGCATAGAAGTACTGCTGGTGCTCGCCAGTAGACGTGCGACGTGACACACGGCGCCCAAGGCCATCATAGCGATACTGAACACTCCAACCCTCAGCTGTGCGGCTGTAAGCCCGCTCTAGCAAGCCTTTGGAGTTGTACTCAAAGAAGTCAGAGCCTCTCTGGCTGAGGAAACCATCTTCATCCAGCCTGTACTGCATGTCACCAAGGCGTGTTATGCGGTCACGCAGGTCATAGCGCAGTGGCAGCAGTCGGGCACTGTTTCCAGGGTTCAGCAAGTGCAAGTTGCCATTCAGGTCATAGCTATAGCGCCACATGGACCAGTCATTGACCTTGACGCCAACAAGCTGGCCGTCGCCGTCGTACTCGTAGCGGTACTGCGTAGTGTTGGCGTAGGGCCCGATTTTAAGCTCACGCTTGATCACACGACCCATACTGTCATACTGCACTGTCATCCAGTACATAAGAGAGCGGAAGATCTCGTACTGCACCTCTTTTATGCGCCCATGAGCATCGAAGTGTTTGCTGAGTGTCATTACGGCTGTGGTTATGATTTGGTTAATGTCGTAGTAGATGATGCCAAATTTGCCAAAGTGCTCCACCTTGCCAGAGATCTCATCGTAGCGGTAAAGATCCACAGGAAGGGGAGTCTCTCCGATCACTGGCTTTATGCTGGCCACGCGGAAACTGCTGTCATGGTAGGTGTAATCAAAGCGGGCATTGACCATCCCCTCCTCTGAGAAGCGGTACATCTGTTTGTCCACCAGGGGGCCGAGCTTGCGATAGCGGATGGTACAGGAGAAGCCACCACTTTGCAAGTTTACCATTTTGAGGACCCCAGCTGTTTCATCGTAGCCGAAAGTAACTGCAGTCGAGTCGTATAGAACTTCAGAGAGCTTGGCTAGCTTTCCATACTTGTAGAGCACACGACGACCTGTTCCCAGGTAGAAGGTGGTCCGGGGCCGGCCATCCTCAGTGAAGTCATGGATGACCGTGGCGTTGCTTTCGGGAGGGTTGTAGATGTTGCGGATGTAGCCCACAGAGACATGGGTGGACATGGTGTGTCTGGCCATGCTGGGCATAGTCACCGCTGTAAGCCCACCAGAGCTATCGAAATCAAAGACATACTGCTTCTGACTCTGTTGCAGCAGCAGCACCATGGACTGTGCACAGTGAAACAGAACAAGAAACACTTTCATTAATATTTGATATTAAAGTCAGACCATATCACATTTTATGTAAAGAATGTTTTACTTTTTGCTACGATTTATTAGGTTTAATCTCCAGTGGGATACAAATACATTATCTGTAACCAGACCAATTTAGTCCAAGCATAACTCACCTTATCAACATAGCTGAAGCTCCATACCTTCCCATCCACAAAGGTGCGAGATAGGATGCGACCAAAAGTGTCAAACTCGCTTTTCTCGCTCATGCTGCCCCTCTGTAAGCCCACTAGACGGCCAGTGGGTGAGTAGGACACGTTGACCAGTGCCAGACTGCTGCTTGGGAGCCAGGTGGCAGGTCGGCCCTGAGCGTCGTAAATGATGCGCAGCGTGAACTTACGGTGATCGTCATACACCTTCTCTGTTCTCGTGTTGCGGTCGTAATCGATGGAAAGCAGATTCCTGCCATGAGCCTGGGGAATTTTTTAAGAATTAGTGTGATTATTATTACATACATACTCATTCTACCGTTTTCCATTATTTAATACAAAACACTAATCTGATGCTGACATTTTCAAAGTAACCAAGGAACTCAAGCTGCAAGCTTCTGTTGCCAAGTTACTCAAAATCTCAGGCATGATGGTGATGTGCAAGTTGAGTTCTTTGTCTAACTGTAAGATATGTGTACTGTCAGTCAACCCAAGACATGTTGCAAAAACATAAAGAGTTTAATATTAGAACCAGATTCGATAACATAACCTGTACAAAATCGGTACGTCCCGAAATATTACATCAATATCTTACAGCTTACAGCATTCTAGTTGAATGCTGTAAGCATTCATCTAGTCTCTCTACAAGAAAGACATACAGCAAATTTTTATCTTCATTTTATTGACTAAAAACTCAAACTTACACGTAGTTTTCTTCCAAACACAGTGATTTTGCCTTTGGTCAGCTCCTTCCTCATCCTCCACTCAATAGAGTTGAGGCCACTGTCTGTCGGTAGAGAAATGTTGCGCCTCCCGATTGTCGGCGTGACTGAGCCTGCCAGGATGTGAGGTTCAGTGTGAAAGCTGAGTCCCATGCCGTTGGCATAGGAGACCCTCAGGGTGCCATTGTAGTACATCTGATAGCTATTCCGAACTTGATCTGTGAGAAGGCAGCGGGGGAGATATTCAGCGAGGAACAAGAAACCAAGCTGCGTTTTATTTGGTAGAAATCTTTAGATTTGATCTGATTCTACACATTACAGTAAAATGTATCATTCTGGCCAGGTTATATGTGCAACAAGAAAAAAGTGGACTGATGTTGATGATTGCTGGAAATAACACACTTTAGTTTGGGATAAAAGCAGCACAAATGCCTTCGGTTCCATTTACACGCTGTAATTGCATCAGCCGGCACTCACAACAGACATGCACGCTCAAAATGCAATCATTTACGCATTGAACAGTTATCAGAAACTTTTAAGTACACTCCAGAATATAGTTAACAACCACTCGGTATCCAAAGACAGCTCAGAAAAGCCTTCAAACTCATTTATCTTGGGTAAACAACAGATGCAGATGTTGTCTGTAATAGGAAGCTAGCTAGTGGAGATATCCATTGTTCGAGAGTATTACAGTGGAACATCTGAGCTTTAAATGTTAAGCTTTAAGAATTTAATTGCTTCCTCTGCCCTGCTGGACATAGTGATTTCATTGTGGTTCGTTAAGAGAGATCCCATTCGATCTGTTGCATAATTTGTATATGTTTTCATGTGCTGTGAAGTCATATACAACTCTACACTTTTCTTACCTTGAAGCACAGTATACGATGCCTCCACTGAGGACAGGTTGGTGACAATAGTGACATCATCGTCCCTGTTCGAGCTCTCCATATCGATGTTGATGGACTGTTCCATTGCACGGTGCAGACTTGTCACCATACCAGTGGGGTACGACACATTCGTTAAACGACCCTCGCCGTCGTAGCTGCAAACAAAATAAAAAACCATCTGAAAACCTAATCAACAGTGCATACTGCATAGGTTTTACCCTTTCAATGTCCTTCACTCTTAAGAGGACCAAAGAGATATAATTAATATTAACCATCCATCTATTTTCTGTAGCGTTTATCCTACATATGGTCAAAGGAATCTTGGAGTCTATCCTAGGGGAGACGGGGGTACAAACACAATGTACAGCACAAATCACAGACAGTCTCCAGAAAATTTAGAGATGCCAATTAGCCTTAAATACATTTAAATCTTTGGACTGGAGGAGGAAACCGGAGTAACCAGAGGAAACCCTGAAGCATGAGGAGAACATGCAACTCCACACACACAGAAAGGAGGTGGGTATGAAACTCTCAACCTTGGAGGTGGGAGACAAACTCTATTTCTTTTTATTATGATTATTTAGAATTTTTTTTTTTTTCTTATCACAGATCAACTCGATGGTATTGCAAATGTAACTTTTTATTAGCAAATTACTTTGACATTAAACAGTGCACTACCCTGCTCCTGACACCAGGTGGCACTAAAACTCTTCAAAAGTAGCGATTTACACTGTAGAAAAGAAACACATTGGAACTCATTCTGTTGTTTCTGTTGCCATAATAATAATAATAATAATTAAAGACATGGGAATATATGATATTTATCAAAACACAAAGCAATAAGGGTCATTTGCAAGATAGTGTTTGAGATAAATGTCTTTATTGTTATCATTATCCTTCATTGCTGAACATTTGTGCACTGAGGTCTCACTGGTTCAGACTCAGGGTAACTGATATCAGAAGGTCAGGAGTTCAAGCCCCAGTACGGCCATCCTGCCACTGCTGGGCCCTTGAACAAGGCCATTAACCCTCTCTGCACCGTAACACAGCTAACACCCTGTGCTCTGATCCAAGCATGTGGTCAGAAGAAAAGAAATTCACTGTGCTGTAATGTATATGTGACAAAGGCTGCATCAAATGCTATTAGAATTTACATAGCATTCACAAACAATTTACTCTTAAACGACTAAAGCATAGCAGTTAATGTATGCGTTTAATTTATGCAATTAACTTTGTCCTTGATGTAGGAAAAAGGTTTCGCATAAATGCCTGTTGCATTATTATGGCATGGTTTTGGTCCACTATTATTTTTTTTAAATTAACAAACTATATGTATAGAAGTGATTACATAAGTAGTTCATTTCCAACACTTATTAGAGTCATTTTTCCTGTGGCTGAATTTCAGATGGAGTTATAATGCGTAGTCTGTGTGTTCTACAGTGCATTAACTAATGCCCTAAGTAATAAACACATACAGTAAATATAAAGCCATTTGGGATTCAGCCTAACTGTGAACGTTGACGTATGTTCTGTCTGTGGCAGCATATAATTACCGGCATATTATATTTAAATACTAATTCTTGTAAGTAATTTAAAACCAAGTGCAAATTGTTACTCACTTGTAGAAGTTGGTCCACCCGGACTCGTCAGCTTTCGAGGCGAGCAGCTCGGTGTTGGTGGTGTAAGTGAGCAGCGCGACATCCTGGTTGAGGGCTGAAACAGAGCGCAGGTTTCCGCTCGCATCCATTCCCAACGTCACCACCTGGTTCTCAGGCAGCAGTAACAGCCGTACCACTCCACTTGCCTCTCTCCTGATCTTCAGGGTGTTGTTGGAGCAATCGGTGATCGAGACAAGTTCTCCGTCCACTCCGTAGCTGAAGTTATATAACGGAAGGCCTGTGATGAGACTGAGCGTTTGCCTGTGCAGACCATCCTCACTGAACACGTACAGCTCCTGCTCCAAGGCTGACCCCAGCTCGTACTGACCTACGGCGTTTAGGCCTGGCCGGTTGATACGCACCGCTCGCACACGGATGTTGTTCAGGTCGGCGATGTAGAGTGTGCCATCGGGTGACACTGTCAACGAGGCTGGAGCGTTGAGGTTTGCGTCGGCTGCGTAACTGTCGTCACCGGAATAGCAGTTGCAGTTGACGTCATTCTTACAGTCACACTCGGACGTAGCACCAGCCAGCAGTGAGATCTCGCCATCAGCACTGACCTGCCTCACGCGGTTTATTTTCTTCTCGTCGCTCTCGGCGATGTAAAGCACGCCCGAATGGGATACTGCAATGGCTGTAGCACTCTCCAGTGCCGAGTGGATGGCCAGTCTGCTGAGGGAGTAGTCGATACCGGGAACCTGGCAGTGCATGGGCCGGCCAGCCACGATGCTTACTTGCTGGTTCTCTGTGATTCGCAGGACAACGTTGTTTTCTAGCACGTACAGCGAGTTGTCCATAGGGTTGACGGCCAGGTCAGTGGGCCACTCCAGGCGTACCTGCACGCAGACACACAGGAGATCGGTCTATCAGATTGAAGGCTCAATTCTTGAGCTAGATACAGACTGATGGCCTGGTTCTTTTTTTCTCTTGCAGGAGTGCTTGTCAAACAAACAATGCAAGCATCTGGGCCATGAGTAATGTACCTTTTGTGTGCCACATGGGAAAGATGGAGAAGGGACTAGTCAGACAGACGCTAAAGATGATGATGGAGACAGTGAGGGGGCAGAGATTTGAGACAGCAAGGTTGAGAAAGACAGAGAGAGAGGGAGACAGATAGTGGCCATTTTCAACACTATAAGCTACCAGAATATTTTCAACTGGGCACTGATTCAGTACCAAATGTTCCACTTTTATGTCTTTTGGCACAAATTGTATTCAGAGGTAGCGCACTGTTAATTGCAGACCATAAAAACAAACCGAAAAGAATAAAATCACAGAATATTATTAAAACCAATCCCTAGTTCTTTTGCAAGATTTCAGTTTTGTTTCAGTTCAGAAAAAAATGAGGCATGATACATCATTTTAATATTGTTATCATGCTGATTTTATGATCATTCACAAAATACCATGCTTTGGTGGCAGCTAATGTAAGCCACAGAGCAGATATCATTCGAAGCTCTTCCTCCATGTTAAACTGTAATGATGTTGGCACCTCAGGTTTAGTCATTTCCAGTTTGGGATAATTTTGGATAATGCAGTTGTACATTGCTCACAAATGAACACAGACGGAGCACAAAAGCAGAGCGGAGTAAATGCACCGACCTGGCTGACGTCCATACTGGTGTCACAGCTGAGAGGCCTGACTGCGGTCAAATCGTTGGTTTTTATCAGAGTGGAAATGATGCCATTCTGATCCACCTTACGGATCATTGTGGCGTCCACGAAGTACATGAGCCCGTTCTTATCCACAGCGATGCCTGTAGGTGAGCATCACAGATAATAATAAAAGATTAGCCGATATGCCTTTTCACAGGATTCACCGCTAACAGGCTTGCAAACAAAATCATGTTCTATTTACTGCAAAGGAAGGTTCAGCCAAACATAGCTGACAGTCTTCATAAGTTAAACACCTGAGCTGACAGCTCGCTTGAAATACAGATTAGCATTCTCAGCCTGTCTCATGATGTCGAAACTGATTTCAAACGTCTCTGATCTTCCTTGCAGAGCAAAATCTGTGCACTGAATATCTACTGCACTATTCAAATGCAATATCGAGAGATAAATGTGTCTAAACACGCAAAGTAAAGAAAACGATATGTGTCTCTACAAATGCCATGTTCCTCTGGAAGGTAGCTACTAAACAAAAGAATAATTAACACTCTGGAATGAAATGCTGGTGTGTCACAGTATTACTCACCTCATTGTTGTGATAAGACATGAAAATGGATTTTGTTTTGCTTATTGCAAATGTATCACACAGTGATTGCAACCACAACAGTGATTTTGATACAAAATTTTGCATTATTTAAGATTGAAAGTATTTAAGTCTGTTTGTTAACAATACTAAAAAAAAGGGGATTTAATTGCAGTTCCATTTCAAAGTAACCTAAGAGAAATGTTTACATTTTCATAAACTTGAGATTATTTTACAGCAGAGTTTATAATATGATGTGGCAAAATATCGGTCAAAAATTTTCACTTTTTTTTTGTCTTTTTTATTGCATGAATTTAGCCAAGATGTTTTTTACAGGCTGCCTGACAAATGTTAATCGACTGGTATACGCTTTATAGAATCCTAATACAAGAACAACTTTGCCATACAGATTTCAGTCTATAAAACTAAGGCTTGCATATCAAAAAGTCCCCCCCTCCTCAAAAACCACTTATTTCCCCTGAGCGAATCACTCGATGGAGTAGCCACAATTCAATTCCTGATTAGAAAGAAAACCCTGATAGCCATTTGCAATGTTTTGCAGCAAGCAGGACACGAAGCGAGAGAGAGCTCACCTCTGGGGCTCATCAGCGTGGCCTCCACGGCTCTGCCCCCGTCCCCACACCGCGCCTCGTCAAAGGGCACACACTGCTCGCCTGTGCCGGCCACCACCTGAGTGTTAGCCATGAATGGGCGGGAACTGCTCAGAGAGCGTGCACGGTAGATCTGTCTGGAGTTGGTGTCTGACAGGAACAGAGCTCCTGAGACCGGATCCACTGCCAGGTAGTACTTATGGCTCAGGCTGTTGCTATGGAAATACGGAAACGGAAGGAATTTGTCTTAATAGTCTTGGGCCAAGAGCAGCGTCACCTTGGTGAGCATGATAAAATGTTAAAAGCTCATCTGAGCAGAGTAATGAGACTTCTAAAATAAGCTATAAAAAAGACATCACTTTGATAGGAACGCAAAATGGAAAGAAAGTGGATGAGATACAGGGGATTAATAGAGGAAAAGGAAGGTGAAAATCCTTACAACTGGAAACTTTTCAGTAAAGGTGCAATTTGTGATGCTTAAAAATGGTTTAGACCTATAATGAGCAAATCATTCCCTAATTACATTCAGGAATACTGTGATCTGTGGCTTTTGCTATGCAGTACATCTGCTTAGTTTCTTCATTTCAGGCAAAAAATGAAAAAGGGCCTGTGTTTGGTCAACCGAAGCAGAAATTTCTAAAATTTACAGACTGCTACCAACATCTAAAAATAAATTCCTTCCTGCGTCCGGTCGTTTGCTGCTTACCTGTGTCGCAAATCTTTATATCTTCGATGTGGAGTCACAGACACAGACAGGAAACAGAAAGAGACACATTAAAACTCAAAAATCCATATATCTTTCTTTAAAAAAAAAAAAAAAAAAGGATGACATGCATATCCGACCTCAGCTCCAGGATGGTCGTGGTGTTAAGGGAAGGGTACACCCTCCTGACGAAGTTAAGGTCGCCCACGTACAGGTTGCCCTCTCCATCACAGGCCAGGGCCACGGGCGCCAGCAGCTTGTTGCCCTCGGCCAGGCCGCTGCAGCTGGGGCAGGAGATGCTGCGTCGCCGCCCATTTCCCATGATGCTGCTGATGACTGGAGGCTGCTGCTCAGATATGAACACATTCTCCCCAGAGCCTTTATGAAGAATACCTGAGAGACGCAAATAAAGAGGACCGGCACGCATTCGTTAGCATTTACAGGAATCCATCTTTGTTTTTTTGTTTTTTTTAACACACAAATGCCAAGTGGAAATTCTGACATTAGCAACAGCGTTACTGAAGGATGCTTTTCATCAGCTCCTAATGATGGGAAATTTACAAATTCAATACACGGTCTCTTTAGTCGACACCTTTACACAATTTAAAAAAAAAGCCTATGAACAAGTAATGAGCAGAAAATATTTTGTGATATAGTAAAGAAATACCAAGTAACAGAATTAGAATCTATCCATTTATAGCTACATTTAATTGAGCACTTATGTTTGAGCAGATATAAACCCCTCACTAGCCTTTCTTTCTTTCCCTTTCTTGTCAATGAGATAAAACAAAATGCAGCTTGTCCTCCATTCTAAAGCCTTGTTCTTCCATGAAAACCTAAAGTTACAGCTTTACCTTTTTTATTTTTATCCTTTGAGTATCAGCATTAAGGTGTAACAGCTCTCAGTGTGTGAGGTTATGGTCTCAGATTGTAAACATCATGTACGTCACTCGCTGTTGCTTCTGGTCTTTTTGAGACTGAATGGGAAGCTTAAAACACGCAATTAGAATGACTCATCATTAATATATACCAGTCAGAGGACTGAATGTGTAAAAGGAAGCAAGACGCACAGCGATGCACACGTCCTTTTATCCTGACGCACCGTAAGCTCTATTTGAGCAACACCTTTAAATCGGTGCGTCAACAGTAGGTACAGTTGGTTATTTGGTGATGTGTCATTCCTCCAAGATTAAATGGCAAGCAGATTTATGCAAAGGTTTATGTAAGAGAGTATGATATGCTCGCACTAACGATCCCCATGATTTTACAGCCATCTGTGGCCGAGGGAGATAAACTGGCTGTGCTCTCTGAATGAATTTTCTCTCTCTCTCTCTCGCTCTCTCTCTCTCTCACAGGTTTTCCCCTGTCAATCACAGCAATTCTAGCCAATCACGGGCAACTGTGAGCTCACGTATGAGGAAGAGGGCTGATAGCGTTTTCCTGAAATTTACATTTACGGCATTTTGGAGACACAGCACGAACCAAAACATGACTGGTTTCTTGGAGGAGACACCATTAAGCCTTCACCCTCCCCAACTGGTAGCTGCTGGATGATAGGAAGAGTTGGCTGGTGGGTGGGAATTGGCAGGTGACCAAATGAGGGAGAAAATGAGGGGAAAATACTGCAAAAAAAATGATCTGCACATGTCGTTGCTTCCACTCAACGTAATAACGGCAGCAACACTGTCAAATAAGACTTCCAAGAGTGTCTTGCCATCCTGTCAAATTTATCCCACTCTTCCACTGACTGGATATGCAATTTAGATAATGTTTGTGCTGCCATGTTGTTGTTTCTTTCTGACATTCCCAAAAGTTTTCTAGGAGATTATGGCCAAACAACTACCCCAGTCACATGCACAGGTTTGCCCTTTTCCTACATATCTACACACACACACACACACACGCACAGATTTGCCCTTCTCTTACAGATCTACACTTACCATCGTGGAACATGAGAGTGTAAATTGTGCTTTTTTTTAAAGCACAAAATAACTGCATTATTTTTCTCATGTGTTTGTACATTAAAGCACTGGCGGATATGACAAATCTTTTATAGGCACAAGTGCATTTGTGAGGGTTTTGGCTCACCATGGCGGATATTGAGTGTGTGGTGTTTGTCCAGTGACCAGCCCCCTAGGTTCGATGGGGTGAGCTCGTAGCCCTGCAGCACTGCAGTTCTCTTCTCCCATAGGATCTGACTGGGACACGTCTCATACTCGTATCCAACAGACACTAGAGAGAGAGGGGGGGGGTGAGAGAGAGAAGAGAACAAGAACGAGAAACAGAGCAGAGGACTCATAAAGAAAAAGAAATAAGTTCACACATAGACACACACACTTTATGAGCTTAATTTAATTTCACTGCTGACCAGGGACTAGACAACTTATTGCTTCAACTAATTTGAAGCGAACAACATAGGTCCAGTAGGCCTTATTAGCTGAGAGAAAGGGAGTCTCCATATTAAATGACGTGTAGTTGAGGGAAAAGCACTGACTCGCTGTTTTAAAGAACCGCCGTATGAAGTGCAAACCGAATGTCAGTCTACACCAGTGCACACGTATACACGGAAATACCGTTCAGATTGTTCTGCAGGTTTCTGCACCAATGTGCATTAGACTGTAATTATTACTCAGGGTTTTTCCCATTTTCTTATGAAGAAAATCAAGCTTCGCTCAAGATATTTCCCAAATTGCTTTTTAATTAATTCAGTCTTCTTGGGTTAAAATTTCTTGCTAAGGTTTAATTTTTAATTGTGTAATAAAAAGGAAACCCAGTATAGATGATAAGCATTAGGGATTCTGCCTTAAGTCCAAAAAAAGGAGGCGTGCTCAAAGACAACAGAATTAAATCCCATTATTTTGATGTTTAATTGGACAACAGATTATAAGTGCTTCAGAATTTCCATAGACTTCCTGTGAATGAGAATATTTCTGAACTCTTTTGCAGACTTTTCAGCACCCTTTATAACATGACGCGGATGTACAGCTGAAGTGAAGTCTTTTACTCTGAGCTGTTTGCTTCTATATAAAAATAATTCTTTGAAATGTAGTCGCTTGTGTTTGACTGCCGTCTTCACGCCATAGATCTAGAAGGCGTTTCATCTTCTCTACAGACCACGACATGCCTTTCTCCAACCCCAAACCCGGGAGCAGACTGCTGTCGGACAAACTGCATTCTTTTTTTTTTTTCCTCTGTTAGATCAGGAATCACTTTTCTAAAGCGTGCCCATGAAAGAAAAACAAATGTACCAAGCTGTCAGAGCGAACGCTCTCAGATTTGGAAAAATGCACAGAGCACTTAAGAGCACTCACCCACAGCTTCAGCCAGGCCGTACACTCTCTGTCTGTAGGCATCTGTTTTGTCCCAGATGTACGTGTAGGCCAGGTTGGGTGAGGCGTGGAACCACTTCTGAAACAGATGACCCTCCATGGCCACCATCAGATGCACCTTGGCTAGGCTAACGGGCACCTGGGCCGTGGTCATGGTCACTTTGAGCAGGGCATGATATCCTGATGCCCTCGAGCTCAGATAGCACAGGTTCAGACTGGTGCCTGGGATTTCCACTTGTTCATGAAGAACCTGCGGAGACAGAGAGAGAGAGAGAGATAGAGATTAGTGGTGATTGATGGTCCCTTGTTTGTTTTTTTTAAACACAAACCATTTCCTACATTAATTTAGCCCTTATTGATGAAATACCTTAAATATGGTGAAGAAAAATAAAACATTATTGTCTGCATATTGTGCGGGACTTCACAACAGCAAAAATAATTTTCATGAATACAATATTACACAAAGGCAGAGAAGGTTACAGGTGATTAGAGAGACGCTCCAGGGAACCGGTGCTCTTTTACAACGCTATGAGTCATTGTTTTCTTAGTTTTACCAAGCTACTGCATATTATTGCCCTGCAGGCAAACTGATTTAAAACCCCAGGCTCTTCTTATTATTTTATTTTTTAGTGTTCATTTGAAATTCAGTGAAGATTTGGTTAGATTTGTTTTGTTGGTTTTCGACTAAGAAAAGTAGAGCTTTTCTGTGGAACAGACGAAATGATTTTTTTGAATCAAAAATGGACTTATTATAGTATATTTATTGTATTTATATCTACTCTCTATATCAAAGCTGTGTAAAGCTGTAGATGTTTATCTACAGTATATTAATGCTGAAGAACGTAAAGAAGGATTGTTTGCAAATCCATTTAATAAGTAATAATATCTCATAGCACTCACTTTGTGATCATGCAGCTCCTTAATAATTGCTAGTATTAACGTTTTTCCGTGAAGCAAGGATGTGTATGTACCTGGCTCTCGGGTATAATGTGCTTGTCTGTGGGGTTGGAGCTAAAGAAGGAAGATAGAGGGGAAGGCACGAGCACAGGATCGGGTCTGACAAAGCCGCTCAGGTCACAGCTTGGGATGCTGATCTCCTGTGTCTTCATGACCAGCGTGTCCATGGCGTAGAAGCGGTTCCATGGCAACCACACGGTGCGCTCCTGCTTCAGGAACGGAGCTCGCTCAAAGTGCAGGGTCAGAGATGACCCGCCGTTAGCCACCAGGTCAAACCTGAATGCACACGATACAGTCGAATCTGAATCTTCTCATTCATATGTGAACAAAAAGTATTATTTGTACCGTTAACCGAATCCACGATGCATATCGTATGATTAGACTGATAAACGTCGACACTCACATGCCATCCTGACGTGTCATGGTGTAGCCGTATTGTGGGTAGTTCACGAAACTCACGTTGACGCCCACCAGAGGAGTTCCATCAGATGTCAGGACCTGGCCTCGAATCAGAGACGCCAGGCTACACACACCAAAAACAGAGACGGACAGAAGAGAAGAGTTATTATTAGAGTTGTTATTAGAAGAGTTATAAGAGTATTATATTTCTGGCATTGAGCAGACACTCTTATCCAGAGCCACTTACATTCATACAACTGAGGGTTAAGGGCTTTTGCTCAAGGACCCAACAGTGGCAGGATTTTAACTAACAGCCTTTTGGTCAGAAGCCTTTTGGTTAACATCCTAACCTCCTTCCCTACCATCAGTTATTATTCCATAGTATTAGTGACATATACTGCTGGTGAGTTCTCATGTTGAGTGGTGGAATCACAGTTTAAGGTCTGGACCACAGAGTAAAGGATGTGAGTCCTAGAACTAGAAAAATGGGTTATCAGGCTAAACTCTCATGTCTTTCAATAATAAGAGGCATTAATATGTTTTTATCAGTCTTAACGTGGATTACTTTGGACGCCAGAGCAACAGCACCACCAGTGGTGATGTAATGAAAATACACAGAATGGTATAAAGAAGCAAGGCTGGAGCTGATTTCTTTCTAGCCCAGACTGTAGATTCACAGTCATTTCACTGTCAGTGTTTATACAGATTTGATCTTTGTTACGGCTAATATTTTTCATCTCCTGTTGCTGCAACGTGAACATGAAATATTGTCAGAGGTGAACACGGTGGAGATATTAAAGTATGTAAATGAAAGAAAACAAAAAGGAGAAAACCCACAGAGAATCATGGACTTGAATCCCTTTAAAAAAAACCCAGAAAGCACATATGCAGCTACCTGTCTTTCTTTAAGAGTGTGGGTAATAGATTGTCCCTTATTCTTATTATGCCATAGATAAGACCTCCTGATCTTTCCTGAGGGCTTTTCATGGCCTGTTAAGCTCCTGTGCATAGGTTTCAGCAGAATATAAAAGAATTAGAAGAAGAAATAGAAAGATTAGAGAGGAGAACTTTACTCTCCATTTTTTTTCCCCAATGGGAGTGTAAATCCCTTGGGGCCTTCAGAGATTTTGCTCATGAGCTATGAGACTTAAAAAGTAGGTGAACAAAATTAGCTATAAGGCAATTCATGTTAAAATACATAATTGTAGATGAAGGGCTTCATTTATATATATATATATATATATATATATATATATATATATATATATATATATATATATATATATGTGTGTGTGTGTTTTATATGTTTTAATACATATAACTATTAGATTTTTTCTTGACTCTTTTCCCCATAGCACTAGAAAATATGAAAAGCAAATGTTCAGAAAATGAAATTATATTATTTAACTTAACCTAGGCTTTCTCTCTGTTGATTCAATGTGCTTTCATGTGCTTTGCTGAAGCAATAAAAGCATGCCAACTGCTCTCCTACTGTTCAACGTTCCACACAAAAGTCGAAAACATCCTGTGTGTGTGTGTGTGTGTGTGTGTGTATGTGTGTACGTGTGTGGAGCCGTCAAATTCCACTTCGCATTGTTAAAACAGATCTGCGCTACACACAGCAGCAATGGAAATGTGTGAGGAAAATAAAAAAGCAGTGGAGAAATTCCTGCAAAATACATGAAAGCTAGATTATTATGAAAACATATTTGCGAGAATGTATGAGCTCTGCAATATTAATACGATGGAGTGAAGCGCAGCAGTGGGAAGAAAATGGCAGGGTTTTGTCATGGATTTGCTGTTTGCTGAAGGAGGAAGAAGAAGATGGAGGTGACATGAAACAGCAGTGTGTTGGTCAATATCCCCCCAAAAAATGATTATTTTTAATTCTGTCATAGTGTTTACTTAGTGTGCCTAGGTGTTTTAATTAACCTCTGAGAATCTATCATCTGATTTGCGGTGTGATGTTTTAGGCCTGCCGTCTGACTTCGATTTCTTCATGGTCATGTTTATACACTTAGCTATTTGTGAGCGTTTCATGAAACCCAGTGTCCTGTTTTCTTTCTTTCTCCCAAGGTAGCTGTGTGTTAAGACACTTTAATACATCTCCAGACACTTCAACATCAAATTCGCCTCCCCACTTAATTTGTAAAGTAATAAGAGCAGTAAGTTACCTGGCATTAAACGGATTACTTCCTTGTATGATGTGAGTACTGTCTCTTCCCACCAGCACCTTGATCCTGTCGTAGAAAGAGCTGACATGCTTGCCGGCTGATTGGCTCTGCTGAATGATCTGGAGCGGGTCACGTGATCCGCGGCACAGCGGGTTGCTCATGCAAGGGCTCTGAGAGCAGCAGTCTGGATCCATGCAGTCAATCAGGCCATCTTAAAGGAGAAAGGAAACATTACTTATCTTATTGGCATGTTGCAAAAAACAGCATACCATATACTGTCAGCTCCAGAAGTATTGGCACCCTTTGCCAGGTCAAAGTCACAAAGCTCACATTTTCACCCAGAATTGTAACCTTATGCTTTAACACACTGTCCCGCTGCCACATGGTTGCCTGCTTTCGATATCGCAACAATCGGCAAACAGGGTGTTCCTATTAAAGTGGCCGGTGAATGGATTTTAATCTCAGACAGCCTTTATTCTACGAGCTGACACTGTGTTAAGCCTCTCTTGATTTCCGAGACTGCGCCAGCTTAGATGTGAAGTAAGAACAACCAAATAACGAGATTAAAAAGTCTGCTTAATAAATCAGAACTCAAATGAGAATGTTTGCTTCTGTGGCCGTAATTAGATCAGCAGACAGTAATGAGAGGATGCCTATGCTTAATGATGTTCTAGTTCGGATTTTCTCGTTCTGTCTGTCTCAGACCCAGCTTCTCTTTCACACACTCTCTGTCTGCTTTTCCTGTCTTTTTTTTTTAATCATTTCTATCAAATTTACATCAAAGTCATGAGGAACATCAGTCACAATCCAGAGGGGCTTTTCCACTTTTATATCCTTTCGCTTCTCTGCCTCTCTCTGTCTCACTCTCTCTCTCTCTCTGTACATACTCTTTTTAAGCACCATTCCCCAAATACACCAGTCCCATCTGTCTGTAACATGCAACAAACACTCACTGCCAAAGACTTTTACTAGCCTTTGTACTTTCTGACTCAAATGTGTCTGATCTGCACGCTTTCTCTGAAGTAACTCCCCTGCAGCCGGAAAAAGAAAACAGAGGGTGAGGAGAAAAGGAAGTACATGTGCTTGTGACAGAGAGAGAGACAGAGAGAGAGAAAGAGAGAGAGATAGAGAAAGTGTAAGAGAAAGGAGAAGTGGAGTGAAGGACAAACGGTTTAATCTCCTAGCGTAACCCAGGGGCTAAATTGGAGGCAGACTCATGGGAGCTTTGGTTTATGTGAACACCAATTAAAGATGAGCTCTGCTCCTATAATTTGATGGAAATTTAAATCATAGCATAGCATAATGGCGATAATAATAGTAATAATAATGACGTTAATAATAATAACGTGCCGAAACTGACAAACATAAAAAAAAACAAAGCCTAAAAATATTCAGGTTTGGACGCTAAATAATATTAAAATTAAGCCCTTAAGACAGAAACAGAATGCATCAAATCCTGGTTTTAATCCCATTTCCATGATCTCAATGTTGCAAATTTCACATAATAACACAGACAGTGCCCTCCAGAAATATTGGCAGAAATGACTGCATAAAATACATTAACATTAACAAAAACATTACACAATAATTGATTTTTTTTTTACTCAACCATTAGGAGAAACTCTTTGTATTTATTCTAACGAAGCATCATTTCTAATTAGATTTTTTTTTTTTACATAATTATATCTCTGTAAATATTCATATGCCAAAATTATTGACGAAACACCTACATTATATTATCTTGGAAATCCGATACTCTATGTGTATATTTTTTCATTTCCTCTTTGCCTTTAAGAATGTTATGTTACTCTGGAGTAGAAATATATAAGCTCAGACATATATATACATTATTATCCATTACTACAGGAAAATTCCTCCAGGTTTCTTCCCACCTCGCTAAACGTTTGCCGATCGGTGGACGGGTTATGCTAAAAATCACGTAGATGGGATTGACTCCAAATCCACCGCAACCCTGACCAGAATAAACTTCTTACTGTAATGAGTGAATAAATGAATATTATTTTTCCTTGTAGAACTCTTGGGCCTTACACCTCTCTAGTTTTTCTTGAGAATTGGTAGGCAAAAAAAAAGACTTTGTAATGTTATACCACAGTGCTCCTGAATGCTCGATTCCGATTCCTGCTTATTTTTTTTTATTTTTCTTTCATTAGTAGGAGTTATAGATACATTTTATATACACTGATCAGGCATAACATTATGACTAATATTGTGTTGGCCCCCCTTTTGCTGCCACAAAACAGTCCTGACCTGGTAACGCACTGTGTATTCTGACACCTTTCTATCGGAACCAGCATTAACTTCTTCAGAAATTTGAGCTCGTCTGTTGGATCGGATCACACGGGCCAGCCTTCGCTCCCCACGTCCATCAATGAGCCTTGGCCGCCCATGTCCCTGTCGCCGGTTCACCTCTGTTCCTTCCTTGGACCACTTTCGATAGATATTGACCACTGCAGACCGGCCTGTTAGTCCAAGGATGGTGAAGTTGCTTATTTTTCTCGAGCAGTCGCTCTGACAATGGTATATTAATGCTCTTGTTCTAATACGGCATCAATTCTACCACAATTCATTGTTCTCAAAGACTGACGCTCATATAATTTAAGCCTAATAATACAGTAAATAATAAACATTTATGGAAGGAGTCTCCAGTGTCAGTGCTTTATGTCAGTCATGGGTTAATGCTTGGACTGTTCAGGTTAATCTTCATAACAAGATGCATTATTAATGTCTTATTAAATTCAAGAGAAAGTGAGGGAACTGCCGTTTATAGCTGCTATAATTTAAGAAAGTGATAAGAAAAACATGACTCATGGATGTTCCTCAAAATGAACTAGAAATGGATAAAAAACTATAAAGTGCCATTTTTTATATCTATACTGTAAATAGAATTTTTTAGAAATAGATAATCAGTGAAAAATTGTAATTATTGGCAAGTTGATGTAGTAAAACACTTCAAGAACTACTTTTTCTAACTGCTAATGTTACACTGGAGACTTCTTAGAGTGTGTTTAAAATTCCATTTTGCAGAAGTCGAAGGAGGAAAGGACATCGATTCATTCTCACAAGGATGGCAGTGCACTGGAGGTGGAATAGAGATGGACAGTGTAATATGGGCTCTTGGGAAATGTGAGCTGTGGCCATGCAATCACACAGATTTCATCCTGTCTGAAGAAGCAGCGGTGTGCTCCAGTGCGCTTCTTGATCGCAACATTCTGCCACATACCTGGAGATTTTCAACAGTGTGCATTCAGAGGAGAATTTTATAAAGGAGGACCTGTATTGATTTCATTGATTCACATTACTATATATTACCCACGTCGTTTCCATGGAGCAGGTTTTCAATTTCACTTTAGGGATCCATCTCATGGTTGAACGCCTGTGCAATAAAACCTCATCGGACTCCTTCGCAGGAACGTGTCTTGCTGTACGATTCGAGCTTTTCTCCGGGTTCCGTCTTAATTGTGGGCTGAAATTGATTCTCACCTCCTTCGTTGTCTTTGTTGTCGTTGCAGGAGATCTCCATGGCAACGCTGCAGCCTGTCCCTCGCCAGCCAGTGTGGCATTCACAGCGCCAGCTGTTCTGACCCATAATGCACTGGCCGTTACCGTTGCACAAGCCTGGACATCCATCTGCAGGAGACAATGGAAGAGACAAGATTGGTCAGTGCTTTGGATTTGATTTTGAGTCGTCGCAGATTACATCTGTAAAGGAGATAATGAGGCAAAGACACGAACTGCAGAGAACAGGAACCTTGGTGATCGATGGTTCATGAAATCTTTTAGAACATATTCATATCGGGAGTTCTACATGTATCATGTAGCACAAAAATGCAGTTTGTTCACCAAAGGTCGACAAAATCATCATTAATTCCACTGTGTTTGACCACAAAAGCTTCCCACAGTTAGTTTACTGTGGGGAGGTGGCAGCTTACTGGTTAATGTGTTGGACTACTGGTTGGAAGGTTGCGAGTTTGAATCTCAGCTCCACCAAGCTGCCGCTGCTGAGCCCTGAGCACAGCTTTTAACCCTCAGTTGTATAAAATGAGATCAGTTGTAAATCACTCAGGATAAGGTTATATGTTTAATAACGTTTTATTGCAGCAAACAAGATTAACCAATCAGAATCATGCATTTCCCTTGGTTTGGTTTGAAAGCTGCTAGTCATCTTAGCTGTACTCAGAGCTCAGGGATATTAATGTAATGGCCAGTAAAGGAGGGAAAAAATTGAAGGAGATAAAATGCACTACTTACATGTTCTAATAATTCTCTGTGTCAAAATTGTATTATACGGCAAGGTTGTTAATAGCGCAGTTTTATTTGCCGGTGTTTTAAATGATTAAAATCACAAATCTGTGCCATCGCTGCTCCAACTGCTGTTTGGCGTCCACCCAAAACGCACGAGCGTGTTGCTCTTCTCAATTTAATTGTAGAGATCACACAGTGATTTTATTTAATAGAGTTGCTCATTTTCTGTCTAATTAAATGAACCTGACTAAAATACTAAAGATCTTTCACTTAAGAGTGATAGGAAACGCTGGTTTATATCCTTAACTATGATTTTAGCTGAATGTTATTTAGATTTTTTTTTCCTCTTTAGCAGAACTATGTATTTCAACGTACCCATATGTGCTGTTGTAATAACCTCCACCTCTTCTGGAAGGCTTCACTCTTCACTAGGTGTGGATGAGGGGATTAGTGAACATTCTGCTACAAGAGCATTAGTGAGATCAGACACTGATATTGATGGGTGAGGAGGTCTGGGGTGCAGTTGGTGTTCATCCCATAGATATTCAGTGGGGTTGAATCAGAATCTCTGTACATCTTAACACACCATGTCTTCCTGGAGCTCGCTTTATGCACAGGGGCATTGTCATGCTGGAACAGGCCTGTTTGGGTCTATTGGTTCCAGTGAAAGGTGTCCTATACAGCTGTGTTCTTTCAATATTGTGGCAGTTTATCTGGATGTGATGATCAGGTGTTTTTCAAACGTTTGGCTAAAAAGCATCGCTGTATAATCATAAGAAGCTATATGATCTACAGACAGATCTACAGATAAAGACAATAATATGTAATGTACTCATATGCCACTGCTTGAAGTCCTAAAATACTGTAATTTTCTGCCCATTCCTGCATTTGCTTCTATAATAGCCTCTTATTGTGTCTATAACAGAGAAATGCACTTGTAGAGAAAGCTCGTTAAAGACTGAAGATTGCTCAGCATGGTTGTGTTCCACCAGAGCTACTTGAGCATTTACTGTCTTTAAAAAACATGAGAATAGCACACACACACATACACACACATGCGCACACACACACACACACACAGAGTTGAACCACAGAGCAGCCAATTAGTATTCTACCTACGTTGCGCTGTTATTAGTATTCCAGCTAATTTACACCGTAGTTGTACTGCAGAATCTCAACTAGACTTGCACAAGGTGTGTTCATTCTCCTTGCGCACACACACACACACACACACACACGCACATATATACACAAGAGGAGCTCTCTACAAAAATCTGCCCTAATTCTGTGACATATGGTGTATTGTAAGAGCAGACCTTTATAAATTTTTAATTATTCCATCATTATTAAGCAAAATTTTAATAAGTAATTAGCAAAAGACGGAAAACTGTAACGATTTCTCACCCAAGATGCCTTCAAACCATCAGATATGATTCAAACAGAGGTATAAAGAATTAATTCAAATTAGTGAGAAGGTGAAGGAGGTGTGGCCTCTGTGTCTGACAGACTCATTAAAGGAGGCGTGGCCTCTTTGTCTGTCAGACTCATTAAAGGAAGTGTGGCCTCTTTGTCTGTCAGTCCTAGGAGGCATGGACTCTGTGTCTGTCAGTCCCAGTAAAGGAGGTGTGGCCTCTGTGTCTCTAAGATCCAGTAAGAAAGACATGGTCTCTGGGTTTGTCACTCCCATTAAAGGAGGTGTGGTCTCTGGGTCTTTCAGTCCCAGTAAACTAGGTGTGGCCTCTGTGTCTGCCAGTCCCAGTAAAGGAGGTGTGGCCTCTGTGTCTGTCAATCCCAGTAAAGAAGACATGACCTCTGTGTCTGTCAATCCCATTAAAGGAGGTGTGGCCTCTGTGCCTGTCAATCCCAATAAAGGAGGTGTGGCCTCTGTGTCTGTCAATCCCAGTAAAGAAGACGTGACCTCTGTGTCTGTCAATCTCAGTAAAGGAGGTGTGGCCTCTGTGTCTGTCAGTCCCAGTAAAGAAGGTGTGGCCCAATGAAAGAGGTGTGGTTTCTGAGTTGGTGAGTTCCAGAAAATCAGGCGTGGCCTCTGGGTGCTTGGGGACATGGCCCTGCTAATGAGTTTCTCTCTCTATAGCTTTGATCTCTGTTAAATGCTGTAAACTTTAATTACTGTAAACTTTAATTAACACTCACAGAAAAAAAAACAAATATGTTTTGCAATGTTTTTAAGTCTTTTTTGTATCAAATGTGCACTAATAAACCTCTCAACAACAACAACAACAACAACAACAAAAAGAATTCAGCTCAAATGAGGGCAGTCGCTTAACCATTCCCTTTAAAAGTGCAAAATAATGTCAAGCTGCTTGTACTCTGGTTGTAATCATCATCGATCTGTATGTTATGTCAAAGCTCCTGCATTTCCATCACCCCGTGGCAGCGGAGAGCATTACGGATGTAAGTGAGTGCTAGCATTAAATCCTCTGAGTGATGTAGAAGCTGTAGGTTGATAAAACACGCAACAGCTGCCTACATTATATTGCTGCTGTTAGTGCCTCTGTGGTGTGTGTGTGTGTCTGTGTGTGTGTGTGTTTACCGATGGTGCAGTGCTCGCCGTTCCAGCCCTGCTCACACTGGCACTTGCCGTCTCTACAGGTGCCATGTTTCACACACAGCGGGTTACAGAGCCTCTGATCACATCCAGCACCTGCCCAGCCCTCCTCACAGTGACACACACCACCCACACACACACCGTGGCTCCCGCAGTCTGCAGAACACACCTCTGTACAGAGACAGAGCGAGAGAGAGAGAGAGAGAGAGAGGTAGGGAGAAAGAGAGACCAGAGATCAGCGAGTGAGAAAGAAATAAGGTATATCTCAGAAAAAAATAAGAAATGATCAATGGATGGACAAGAGAAGGGAAGTGGAGAGGGAAGCAAGGAGGAAGTGAGGAGGAAAAGAAAGAGAAGTGTGTGTGAATAGAGTGAATAGAAAGAAAGGAGAAATAGAAAGAAGATAAAAAGGAAGAGAATAGTAAAGAAGAAGGAAGAGAAAAGGAAAGAGAAGTGATGCAAGTTAGAGGTGAGTGGAAGAAGAGAAGTAGAAAGAACCGTGACACAAAAAAAGAGCAAAAGGAAAAGGAGAGTTGACAAAAGAAGATAGGAGAGGAGAAAATAATGTGAAAGAAGATGGCAAAGGGAGATAAGAAAGTGGACAGAACCAGGAAGAAAAAATAAGACAACAAGAGAGGGAGTGGGGGAAAGACGAGGAAGAGGAAGAACAACAGGAGAAAGTATCAAGGATAAGATCCAAAGACAGAACGTGGATATGGAAGAGAAAATATGAAAAAGAAGAAGAGAAAAAGATAAGGAAGGAAGGGTAATGGAAAGACAGGAATGGAGAGGAAGAATGGAAGAGATGAGGAAACAAGAAAAGAAGGTGAAACAGGAAGCAAGGAGAAGGAAGGAGGTAAGGAAGCGGCAGAAGAAGAAAAGCATAGCAATATAAAACAATAAAAAGAATGGCAAGGAAAGAGAAAAAAGAGACAGAAAAAATGTAGAAAGTATAAATGATGGGAGCAAATCAGGAAAAGAGGAAGAGAAAATAGGAGAAAGAAGAAGAGGTTTAGGAAGAGAAAGGGGAAAAGAGGAAATGGCAAGAAATTATAAAGGAGAAAAGGAAGAAAGAGGAAGTAAATAAGATAGAAAACACAGAAAGAAAAGGAAGGAAGCAGCAAGACAAAGGAAAGGACAACATGAAGAAGGAGGACAATAAGAAAGGGATGAATAAAAAAAATAGTAATAGTAGTAGTGTTATGATATAAAGGGGAAATGAAGAAGTAGAAGGAAATGGAAAGAAAAGAGAAAGAAGGGAAAGAAAAAATGATAAAGGGCAGCAAAGGAAGACATGAAGAAAGAGGAAAACAAGGAAAGGAAGAGCATTAAAGCATTAATGAGGAATAAGAAAGTGAAATATAAATGAAGCAGGAGTGAGGACTGACCCGTGGAGCAGTCAGGACCCATCCAGTTGGGCTCGCAGGTGCAGAGGCCCGTGTCTGCGCTGTACACTCCGTGGCCGTGGCACTGCTCGGGACACTGAGATCTGGGGACGTCACACAGTGGCCCGGTCCAGCCCGGTTTACACAGACACTGACCCGAGATGCAGGTCCCATGACCGGAACACGTCGGATCCAAACAATCCACTGAGAGGAGGAAAGAAATAAGAGTGAGTGCTGTAAAAAAAAAAAGTCTGAAGGACGTTCGGAAGACCTTCGGCTGCCACGTACCCACGTTCCAGAGCTGTGTGAAAAGACATAACTCGACATCATCCCTGTAACCTTGTGTCTCTAACCGCATTTAAATAGGAGAAAAAGATGAAAAACAATGAGGAGAATGCAAACAGAAAAGAGTGGAGAAAAAGGAGTGGGATGGAGAAAATGGAGAAGAGTGATGAAGAGAGGACAAAGAGGACGGGGATGAGGGAAAGGAAGAGTGGAGAATGTAGGAGGAAGAGAAATAGAAGAAGAAAAAGCAGAGAGAGGACATGAAAGAGGAGACGGGAGAAAAGGAGCAGAAGAAGAGAAAAGAAAGAAGTGGAAGGAAAGAGATGAGAAAGAGGAAGTGGAAGGAAAGAGATGAGAAAGAGGAACCATGGAGAAGAAATGGGAGATAAAAGAGAGAAGAGAAGAGAAGAGAAGAGAAGAGAAGAGAAGAGAAGAGAAGAGAAGAGAAGAGAAGAGAAGAGAAAATGGAGAAGAAAATGTAGATAAAAGAGAAGAGAAGATAGAAGAAAGAAGAAGGGGATGTGAGAAAAAGAGAGGGGAAAATGGAAGGAAGAGGAATAGGAGGAGGAAAAAGAAAATGAACATATGAGAGGAAGAGAGGAGAAAAGAGAATAAAGAGGAAGTGAAAGGACAGGGATGAGAATGAGGAAGTGGAGAAGAGAATGAAGATAAGGGACAGAAGAGAAGAAAGAAGAAGGGAATGTAGAAATGAGAGAAGAAAATGGGAGGATTAAGAAAGAAGTGAAAGAGGTCGAAGAGAAGGAAGAGAAGTGTGGAGAAAACAGAAGCGGATGGAAAGAGATGATGCTCGGAAAATCTTTCTTGTTTTATTTTAGATTTTCATGTCGCTCTTTCGAACAGATTTCTGAGATCTTTCCAGTGCCAGAAAACAGGAAAGAGTGAGATCTTACAGGAGCGTTGCAGTAAGCGAGAGCGTTTCAGGTCAATTCTTTAAAAGCCTGATCAATAAGACCAATTTAATCCCCTTCGTACGGCTTATGATGTATGAACCCCACCGGCCGAGCTATTAATACAGCACAGATACGGAAACTCATACGCAATCTCGCCAGGAAAAGGAGCTGCTTTTGTGTTGTGGTTAGAAGGCGATAACCGAGACTGCAGTGATTGTGAGCGTGTCGCTGTGGAGTTCCTCGGAAACATAAAACACGCCGAGCCGAGGCGGTTAAACTGCCGATAAAACGAAACGTTCGCTTTGCGCTGAACACAAGGCAAAAATTACAGCCTATGTCTGCCATGTACCTGCATTCTACTGCTGCGTGAAAGGAAATAACTCGGAATACCTGTGACCTTGTGTCTCTAACCGCATTAAAATATCTGCTCAAGTTACAGAAACAAATCTATACAGATACAGAAAAGGTGCAAAAGGTGAAAAATAATTAGTAGAATGCGATCAGAAAAGAGCGGTGGAAAGAGGATGAGGGAGAAGTAAGGAAGAAGCAGGGAGAGAAGAACCTGGGAAGAGAAGACAGGGATGAGGAAAAAGTAAGAGAAAGGGAAAAAATCAGAAGAGGAGGAAGAAGAGGGGATAGGAAATAGGAAACAAGAGAAAAGGAGGAAAAAGGAAACGAGGAAATGGATAAACAGAAAAGAGATGAGGAAGAGGAGGTACAATGGAGACGAGGGAGAGAAAGAAAGAGGAGGAAGGGGGTGAGGAGAAAACAGGATGTAGGGGAATAGGAAGAGAAAAAGAAGAGGAAGGAGAGAAGGAAGAGGCTGAGAGGAGGAAGTAGAAGAGTGAAGAGAAGGGAAAGAAGTGAGGGGCAAGAGGAGGAAGTGATTGGAAAGAAAAAAAAATCAAGAAGAGGAGGAGGAAAAGGAAGATAGAGGAGGAAGAGAACAAGGAGGATGAAAGAAAATTCTTAAAGGAAAGAGTGGAGAGGACGATGAAGAAGAAATGTGAAGAGATGGTAAAGAAGACAGAATAAATTGAAAACGAATGAAAAAAAGAAGAAGAAATTAGGGGAAAAAAAGATGAACAGAAGGAGACAGAACCGTAAGAAAAAGAAGAAGAAAAGAGGAAATGCCTGAAGAATGTACATGTAACAGCTGTCTGGTGTGTCAGGACAGGACAGATGTTGATCACGGGGAATAATCCGGGTGCAGACTCTCACCTTCCTCACAGTTCTCTCCGCGGTATCCGGCTGCGCAGGTGCAGGTGCCGTGGCTGCAGGTGCCGTGGCCGCCGCACTCGGGGTCGAGGCACTGCGTCGCCGGGACGTCACACTCCAGCCCTTTCCAGCCGCTGTAGCACACGCACACTCCCTTACTGTACTGACCGTTACCGCTGCACAGCACGGGACACGCCGCTGCGGCACGTGGCCAGCCGGGAACACGCGAGTGAGAGAGAAGAAACAGCTTCATTAAAGCAGAGTGCTGAAAAAGGTGGAGGCAGAGATTTGAAGAGTCATGTACCGGCCTCGCTTAAACAAACATCTGGTGGTGGGAAGTTATTCATTATTCATATCGTAATATCAGTGTTTGTGAGCGCGGATAAGGAAATGATATAAACGCACTGGGGGAGAAGCAGTAAGAGCGCGCGTGTCTGCTACCATAAACACGCCCCATACAAACAAACACTCAGCAACTCCCACGGATACGACAGCAAGGAAACACAACTCATCCTCTCATCTATTATTAAACCAGGGAGACGCAGGAATATCTGCTCTAGATAAAGGACATACGGCTGCACTTACTCTCTCTCTCTGTCTCTCTCTCTTTCTGCCTATCTTTGTCTGTCTTTCTCTCTGTGTCTCTCTCTCTCTGTGTCTCTGTCCACCTCTCTGCTCGTCTGTCTCTCCCTGTGTCTCTGTCTATTTCTCTGTTTGTCTCTGTCTATCTCTCTGTTTGTGTCTCTCTCTGTGTCTCTGTCTCTCTCTCTTTCTGTCTATCTCTGTGTCTCTGTCTGTCTCTGTTTCTGTCTATCTCTGTGTCTCTGTCTGTCTCTGTTTCTGTCTATCTCTGTGCCTCTGTCTGTTTGTTTCTCTTTCTCTGTGTCTCTGTCTCTCTCTCTTTCTGTCTATCTCTGTGTCTCTGTTTCTGTCTCTCTCTGTGTCTCTGTCTATCTCTCTCTGTGTCTCTGTCTGTCTATCTCTGTATCTCGGTCTATCTTTCCGTTTGTCTCTCTCTCTCTCTGCGTTTCTGTCTATCTCTCTGTTTCTCTCTCGCTTTCTCTCTCTCTCTCTGTCTGTGTCTCTTTGCATCTCTGCCTATCTCTCTGTCTGTCTCTCTCTCTCTGTGTTTCTGTTTGTCTCTTTTTGTGTCACTGTCAATCTCTTTGTCTGCTCCTCTCTCTCTGTGCCTGTCTGTCTTTTTCTCTGTGTCTCTCTGTGTCTGTTTTCCTCTCTCTGTGTTTGTCTGTCTGTCTGTCTCTGTGTGTCTGTCTGTATGTCTTTTTCTCTGTGTCTGTTTCTCTTTCTGTATATGTCTCTGTTTGTCTGTCTCTCTGTGTCTCTGTCTGTCTCTCTCTGCATCTCTGTCAATCTCTCTGTCTGTGTCTTTCTGTGTCACTGTCTATCTCCCTGTCTGTCCCTCTCTCTCTGTGCCTGTCTGTCTGTCTTTTTCTTTGTGTCTCTCTGTGTTTGTTTCTCTGTGTCTCTCTGTCTGTTTCTCTCTCTGTGTCTGTCTGTCTGTCTGTCTTTTTCTCTGTCTCTCTCTGTCTGCTTCTCTCTCTGTATATGTCTCTGTCTGTCTGTCTCTCTCTACATCTCTGTCAATCTCTCTGTCTGTGTCTTTCTGTGTCACTGTCTATCTCTCTGTCTGTTTCTCTCTCTGTGTCTGTCTGTCTGTCTGTCTTTTTCTCTGTCTCTCTCTGTCTGCTTCTCTCTCTGTATATGTCTCTGTCTGTCTGTCTCTCTCTACATCTCTGTCAATCTCTCTGTCTGTCTCTTTCTGTGTCATTGTCTATCTCCCTGTCTCTCTCTGTGTGCCTGTGTGTCTGTCTTTTTCTGTGTCTCTCTGTGTCCGTTTCTCTCTCTGTCTCTCTTTGTGACTCTCTCTGCATCTCTGTCTATCTCTTTTGTATCACTGTCTATCTCCCTGTCTGTCCCTCTCTCTATGTCTCTGTCTGTCTCTCTGTCTGTCTTTGTCTGCTTTTCTCCCTCTTTCTCTCTGAGTCTCTCTGCAGGTATATCTCTCTTAGTCTCTCTCTTTCTCTCTGTTTGTCTCTCTCTCTGTTGTGTGTGTGTCTTCCTCTCTGTCTCTCACTCTGCTTAGCTTTAAATAATTTGAGGAGTTTAGATCAAAATATGAACTGAATATCTTTGGGATAAATAATTATTCAAATTAAAATAATAAGGCTGAAATGATGCTTGAAGAGACGTAAATGCATCATTATTATATCATCATTATTTGGTTTTAACAACCATCAGCCCCTTTTGTTTTTTTTTTGTTTTTTTTTTACATATATGAGCAATATTTAGATTTATTTATTTATTTTGTGTGTGTGTGATCACGGCGGTCCTCTATTCCGAGGTGCCGCCGTTTTTCAACGCTGCCTCACGCTGGATTATTTTTATCTGGAATATATTTTTTTTCAATCATCTGTAATCTTTCATTTGCAGGCGCTGGGATTATTTTTTTTTTCTTTTCCGGAGAGCTGGAGAGCTGAATTGAGTGCAGGACAGCTGCTATGTGACAAGTCTGTTCGATTTGTCGTTCTCTCTCTCTCTCTCTCTCTCTTGGTAAAAAAAAAAAAAAAGAGTGGGGTTTTAAAAAAAGGGGCCAAATTTTGTGACAGATCCGCTGAAACTAGCAACACTGTTTAGTCGCTGCTAGTGCTGGTTATATCGGGTGACTAGCTACTACTAACTAGTCCAGGTTGAAAATAATTAGTAGTCATGCTCATGTAATTACAACAACAACAGTATGGTCAATAAATAAATGAGAAAAAAATATATAATTTTAAATAAGCAGATGATCTCTGAGTAGTACCTTTGGAGCAGTCCATGCCATGGAAACCAGGGAAGCAGTGACACACTCCTGAAGTGCACTCTCCGTTGCCATGGCAGTTCTGCGGACACTCTTGCACGGAATCTGGGCGATGTGGAAACAGAAGCGCGTTAATGACACGCGGTGATTAACGACGGCGAGGAAGTGGGCAGGGCCCTGCTGCTTAAATTTTCCTGGCTGTACTTGAAACAAGAGGAATTTTATTACTCTAATAAGCCATAAAATTTCAGCATAAATCTTTTAAAGCAGAACTGACAGGAGGTGGTGGTCTTGGATTAATAACCATCAGGATAATAATATCCATACTATTATTCATCCAGGATGTAAGAGCTCTTGCTTACGGAGTATCCTGGAGTAGTCCTGGCGATCAATATTTACATTAAGGCGTATAGCGATATCGATAGCGATATTCAGACAGGATTATACAGGTTTTATTATATTCCTGAACGTAGGACTAGTTTATTATATTCCTGCTAGGGACTAGTTTTTTTTCTCCTGGTGGAAAGACACCGCCACAGCACACAGAGCTACCACTTCCTCATCATCAGCATAATTCTCATTATCGTTTGGCTTCGAGAAGAGCTACTGTAATTCAGCTGCATATTAACACACCCCCTGCAATTTTATTTACACTTAGAGCATCATCCATAAGACATTAAACATCAAACCTAACTTTAATATCAACCCCCCCACCCAACGAAAACAAAACAAACAAAACACACAAGCATGTTAAAGAAATATCATAATTCATCATAAATATCAGACTCATCAATATTAAATTACCGACTCGGAAATACTTCACTCAAGTAATAATACAAATACAAATACATCTAAATACACCGATCAGGCATAACATTATGACTGCTGAGAGGTGCCGTGAATAACACTGATGATCTCCTGATCATGGCACCTGTTAGTGGGTGGGATATATTAGGCAGCAAGGGAACATTTTGTCCTCAAAGTTGATGTGGACGGATTTGAGCGAAGGGCCAAATTGTGATGGCTAGACGACTGGATCAGAGCGTCTCCAAAACTGCAGCTCTTGTGGAGTGTTCCCGGTCTGCAGTGGTTAGTATCTATCAAAAGTGGTCCAAGGAGGCTCACGTGGGGAGCGAGGCTCACGTGGGGAGCGAAGGCTGGCTCGCGTGGTCTGATCCAACAGACTGTTGCTCAGATTGCTGAAGAAGTTAATGCTGGTTC